>NW_026057585.1:19971557-20186459 GCF_023721935.1 Panthera uncia | reverse complement strand
AAAAAAAAAAAAAAAAAAAAAAAAACAAGAGTCCAGGGCCAGATGGCTTTCCAGGGGAATTCTACCAAACATTTAAGGAAGAGTTAACACCTATTCTCTTGAAGTGTTCCAAAAAATAGAAATGGAAGGAAAACTTCCAAACTCTTTCTATGAAGCCAGCATTACCTTGATTCCAAAACCAGACAGAGACCCCACTAAAAAGGAGAACTAGAGACCAATTTCCCTGATGAACATGGATGCAAAAGTCCTCAACAAGATATTAGCCAAACAGATCCAACAATACATTAAAATTTATTCACCACGACCAAGCAGGATTTATACCTGGGATGCAGGGCTGGTTCAATATCCGCAAAACAATTAACGTGACTCATCACATCAATAAAAGAAAGGACAAGAACCATAGGATCCTCTCAATAGATGCAGAGAAAGCATTTGACAAAATACAGCATCCTTTCTTGATAAAAACCCTCAAGAAAGTAGGGATAGAAGGAGCATACCTCGAGATCATAAAAGCCATATATGAACGACCCAACACTAATATCATCCTCAATGGGGAAAAACTGAGAGCTTTCCCCCTAAGGTCAGAAACAAGACAGGGATGTCCACTCTCGCCACTGTTATTCAACGTAGTATTGGAAGTCTTAGCCTCTGCAATCAGACAACACAAAGAAATAAGAGGCATCCAAATCGGCCAGGAGGAGGTCAAATTTTCACTCTTCACAGATGACGTGATACTTTATATGGAAAACCCAAAAGCTTCCACCAAAAAACTGCTAGAACTGATTCATGAATTCAGCAAAGTTGCAGGATATAAAATCAACGCACAGAAATCGGTTGCATTCCTATACACCAACAATGAAGCGGCAGAAAGAGAAATCAAGGAACCGATCCCATTTACAGTTGCACCAAAAACCATAAAATACCTCGGAATAAATCTAACCAAAGAGGTGAAAAATCTATACACTGAAAACTATAGAAAGCTTATGAGAGAAATTGAAGACACCAAAAAATGGAAAAAGATTCCATGCTCCTGGATAGGAAGAACAAATATTGTTAAAATGTCAATACTACCCAAAGCAATCTACATATTCAATGCAATCCCTATCAAAATAACACCAGCATTCTTCACAGAGCTGGAACAAATAATCCTAAAATTTGTATGGAACCCCGAATAGCCAAAGCGATCTTGAAAAAGAACACCAAAGCAGGAGGCATCACAATCCCAGACTTCAAGCTATACTACAAAGTTGTAATCATCAAGACAGTATGGTACTGGCACAAGAACAGACACTCAGATCAATGGAACAGAATAGAGAACCCAGAAATGGACCCACAAACATATGGCCAACTAATCTTTGACAAAACAGCAAAGAATATCCAATGGAATAAAGACAGTCTCTTCAGCAAGTGGTGCCGGGAAACTGGACAGCGGCATGCAGAAGAATGAACCTGGACCACTTTCTTACACCAGACACAAAAATAAACTCAAAATGGATGAAAGACCTCAATGTATGACAGGAAGCCACCAAAATCCTTGAGGAGAAAGCAGGGAAAAACCTCTTTGATCTTGCCCACAGCACCTTCTTACTCAACACGTCCCTGGAGGCAAGGGAAACAAAAGCAAAAGTGAACTACTGCGACGTCATCAAAATAAATAGCTTCTGCACAGCGAAGGAAACAATCAGCAAAACTAAAGGGCAACCAACGACAGAATGGGAGAAGATATTTGCAAATGACATATCAGATAAAGGGTTAGTATCCAAAGTCTATAAAGCACTTATCAAACTCAACACCCAAAAAACAAATAATCCAGTGAAGAAATGGGCGAAAGACATGAATAGACTTCTCCAAGGAAGACATCCAGATGGCCAACAGACACATGAAAAAATGCTCAACATCACTCATCGTCAGGGAAATACAAATCAAACCCACAATGAGATACCACCTTACACCTGTCAGAATGGCTAACATGAACAACTCAGGCAACAACAGACGCTAGTGACAATGCGGAGAAAGAGATCTCTTTTGCTCTGCTGGTGGCAATGCAAACTGGTGCAGCCACTCTGGAAAACAGTATGGAGGTTCCTCAAGAAACTAAAAATAGAACTACCCTACGACCAAGCAATTGCACTACTAGGCATTTGACCACGGGATACAGGTGTGCTGTTTCAAAGGGACACCTGCACCCCCATGTTTATAGCAGCCAAAGTATGGAAAGAGCCTAAATTTTCACTGATGGATGAATGGGTAAAGAAGAAGTGGTATCTATATACAATGGAGTATTACTCGGCAATCAAAAAGAATGAAATCTTGCCATTTGCAACTACGTGGATGGAACTGGAGGGTATTACGCTAAGTGAAATTAGTCAATCAGAGAAAGATAAAAATCATATGACTTCACTCATATGAGGACGTTAAGAGACAAAACAGATGAACATAAGGGAAGGGAAATAAAAATAATACAAAAACAGGGAGGGGGACAAAACAGAAAAGACTCATAAATATGGAGAACAAACTGAGGGTTACAGGAGGGGTTGTGGGAGGGGGGATGGGCTAAATGGGTAAGGGGCACTAAGGAATCTACTCCTGAAATCATTGTTGCACTATATGCTAACTAATTTGGATGTAGATTTAAAAAAATAAAAAATAAAACAGGTTAAAAAAAAAAAGAATCCTTGCAAGGACACCCTAAAGAAATTCATCAAGTTTTTATGGCTTGTGGCAGTAAAGAGATCCTATAAGAAGAGTACAGTTGAGAATCGAACAATGTGGGGTTTGGGGTACTCACCCCCCCAACACAAGGTCAAAAAGTTTTGAAACCTCAAAAACTTAACTACTAACAGCCTATTTTGGTCAGAAGCCTTATCAATAACATAATTGATTAATTCACGGATTTTATGTTATGTGCTATATTCTTAAAGTAAAGTAAGCTAGAATAAAGAAAACGTTGTTGAAGAAAATCATAAGGAAGAGGAAATACACTTACAAATACTGTACTGTAAAAAAAATCTGCATTTAGGGGCACCTGCCTGGCTCCATCAGTTAAGCGTTGGACTTCAGCTCAGGTCATGATCTCATGGTTCATGGGTTCAAGCCCCACCTTGGGCTCTGTGCTGACTGCTTGGAGCCTAGAGTCTGCTTTGGATTCTGTGTCTCCCTCTCTCTCTCTTCCCCTTCCCTGCTCATGCTCTGTCTCTCTCTCTCTCAAAAATGAATAAACTTAAAAAGTTTTTTTTTTTAATCTGCATTTGGGTGGGTCTGCACTGTTCAAACCTGTGTTGTGTTGTTCAAGGGCCAACTGTAATGACAAGAATCAATATCGGTTATGGCTAAGAAAGTGAAGATTTGAGGAGGTAATACTCCTTCAAGCCAATTTGTAGATACCTCACTCGGAAACTTTTGGTAAAGGTGATGAGTACCTGTCTCCAGAAAAGTGCATGCACATGTGCACACGTACACACACACACACACACACACACACACACACACACACACACAATTTTGCTTGTCATTTCAGAGGATAACTAGCATTCCAGAGACTCTCCCTCCACCAATGGATCAGGATTTGGATGATGAACCCCAGTCTTCTGGGACATAAAATGACTTAGGCTTAGTGATTGCTCCCCGAAAACTCAGTTTCTTATTTTAACATTCTTTGCTTTCTTTTTCCATCTCTATTCTTGTTTATGCTTAAGTGACAAATTTTGCACGATGTTTTCCTAATTATTGGTAATAATAAACCAACAAGAAAACATAAGAATAACTTTTTTTCTGTCTTACTGTGCCTGGTCTTCTAGTGGTACATTAATCAGTAGTAATAGTTCAGCTCTCACAGTTGGGATTGGCTTTCCACTTAAAACTAATTACCACATTACAAAGGAATAGATGAATATAAAAATAAAGACAGCAGACATGCCGAGCGTCATACCACACTCAAGGAAGGGCACAGAAGTGAACGGACAGAACTGCTAAAAATAAAGTTTTAAATTTAACGATAAGAAGGGCGCCTGGGTGGCTCAGTCAGTTAAGCATCCGACTTCGGCTCAGGTCACGATCTCACTGTCCGTGGGTTCGAGCCCCCCGTCGGGCTCTGTGCTGACTGCTCAGAGCCTGGAGCCTGTTTCAGATTCTGTGTCTCCCTCTCTCTCTGACCCCTCCCCCCCCGCCCCGTTCATGCTCTGTCTCTCTCTGTCTCAAAAATAAATAAATGTTAAAAAAAAAATTTTTTTTAAATAAATTTAACGATAAGATGTGGGGAAGGTTTTTACCGTGTTCATTAAAGTAAAAGGCTTAACACTAACTTGTTATGTTTCTCATATTAAAAATGCGATTAAAGTGCCACTCATGACATGTATTTGTTAAGAATACACTAATAACTAAGCTAAACTAAAAAATAACTCCCACTGTTCAAAGCATGATATGTCTAATTTCCCAAGAGTTAGGACTTACTTACATTGCGTTTGCTTGGGTGGGCTGGCTAATTATTCAAAGAAATGTGCATGTAAACAGGATTGACAGTAGAAGGCAAAACTTCAGATATCAGATTACCCAGGAAGAATTTTTTTTATATAGTTGCCTGGGCCCCTCTACTTCAGTTAAGTCGGAATCACTGTGGGTGAGCCCACAAGGCAGAGTTTATTGATGTTCCTCTGGCCATTAATGAGTAGCCTGAGTTGAGACCCATCAACTTTGGATTTAAATGTGGTCATTTTGATGGTCTTTGTGATTGGAGCCCCTTGTTTGCCCTTTAGGGGAAATAGTGAAAGCTAAATCTTATATCCTTTGTTTTTGTAATAATTTGAAGATAGAGGCTGTGGGCCATCTTACAGGCATGTCCTGTTATAAAGGCTATTTTTTAATAGAGACTGTATGTGAGAATCAGTCTACTTGCAGATAAACAAACTTGAATCTACTTGAAATAAGTCTCAAACTCTATGCAAATGGGATGGATTTTCCACATGAGAAGTAACCTGGACAATAGTTGATATTCAAATGACTCTTGGCTTTCTCTAGTTTTCTCTTTCCTGCTTTGATTCTATCCTCACCCTAATAAATTTTTACCATAGGCTCGGTTTCCTATCATTTTTCATGACATACATTTTCCTTTACATTTAGAAAAAATAATTGTATTCAATCTTTATCTATTATTTAATATCCATTTCCTTTAACTCTCTTTTCCTGATAGCTTTTCATCTCCTTTTTTCTCAGCTCATGTCAACTGACATTGCTTGAGGTTTTCTTTATAGATTCTGCCTCAAAAAAATCCTATGGGTTACAATTAAGCATCTGTTCTACAGACTTTGAGTCTAAAACAATTCACGGAAAAGTTATTTGTGTTCAGCTTGTGAAGGTTAAAGGACTCTATGCTTTAAGAGGTGTCCAATGACTTATTCAAATGAAAAATAAAGTTTTAAATTAGAGAGAAGCTATTATTCTCCAGAGTGACAGTCACCCTATGAACCAATAGTTTGTGGGGAACCAAGTTTACAGCTAGCAATTGATGACATTGATAATGGGTATAGTTGAAGTATCTGTGCCACTAATTAAAGAGAGACATTGTGATGCAAAGAGAATCAGACTGGGACTCTTATGATTTGTTTTCAAATTCTACTCTGCTGCTTCCCAGTAGTGTCACCTTGGGCAAATTCTTAACTTTCTGGGTGCAATTGTTTGGAAATAGCTCTAGAGTTGAAGGCAGAAGATCTGGGCTGAAGCCATAGCTAGTCCTCCTACAGACCTTGTGACATAGAGCAAGTTACTTAAACTCTCTGTGCCTGTTGAGAATAATACCGACCTTACTTCACTGGGTTGCTGTGAAA
The DNA here is from genome assembly GCF_023721935.1 of Panthera uncia. NCBI lineage: Eukaryota > Metazoa > Chordata > Mammalia > Carnivora > Felidae > Panthera > Panthera uncia. The sequence continues at coordinate 20,180,640 of NW_026057585.1, read as the reverse complement.
AAACTGAATGAGATAATAAGGAACGAATGGAACAGAAACTCAGTAAATGATTGGGGTTATTTTAAAGCATATCACTTTGCGGTGCCCATGGACTAATTCAAACAAAGAACATATTTGGAGTCAAGGAGAAATGGACAGCTCTGTGTGTTATTTAACTTCTCTGAGTTTGTTTCCTCTCTAATGAGAATTATGCAAAAGCATTATGTATATCGACCTTGATCTCATTGGTATGTGGGAATGAATGAAGTCAAATTACGAGTGTATTTCATTAGCTCTTGCCTCCACCTGCTTCCTCTTTATAGCATCCATTATTCATGGTGGCAGAGATCTATCCGCTCTTCCATAGCCCCTGGCTCACTTGCATTTAGGCAAGGGTATAGCACTTCTTCTGACCATTGGCTTGGAAGTATCAGTGCCATGTTTGTTATGACCACCTAGCCTCTCCTGACTAATACACTCATCTTTTTGCCTACAAACTTTCTGGGAGTAATAGTGAATTTCTAAGAGCACAAATGAACATCTCCAGTCAGTTATCATGAGACATCCAACAGATCCCACTGTTACTTCTTACGTGTCTGCTACATCTCACCAGAGGGCTATAGTCACTTGTCATTCACTTCTCCCTCAGTGTGCTAAAACTATTTGTTGGATTGTGCTAAATACAGGCATACCTGTCTTCTCCGTTTTGTGTTACGCTGTACAGAGGATGACAAATACTTTGTTGAATTTTAGTGGAAAAGCTCTTTTCATGCATACTCTCCCTTGGCTCTTTCTCCCTGACCAAAAAGGGTCCATGGGCAAGGCAGATATCTAAGTAACACAGTAGTCAGTACTCACAGTATTGAGTACACTCAGACTGTCTCCTCTCTCCTCTTCTTCTGATGATCAAGCCTTGATTCAGCACATAATGTCTGGCTTTTTCTTCCCTTAGGAGAAATTGTTTTCCAGGAGGATCTTCAACACCTTCATGAAAACGGATTTGCCAAAGTCTATTCCAATACACCTGAACTGCTTAGGTGGATGCACTTAACCACAAGCTGAGCTATCCACTTGTGCACACAATATGTCATATATGTAAAATATCTACTGGAGCACTGGGGACCAGATGACACAGTGGTGTCACAGGTAACAGCTTGAGTGGTAAATTTACTTTTTTCTTGTTTCTAAGGTTTAAAAGCTTATTTCTTTCCTCTTCACCTTCCCTACTTCTCATTCTTTTGTTTCACTATTGTCAGAGAGTTTATTTCAGTTCATTTCTCTAAACCAAGTTATTCAGTTTATTTTTATGCAGAAAAGTGTAGCCCTTCCTGGCTGCTGGGTTGGATTTATTTTTATATCTGATAGCAATCAGGCCAAAGAAGATGGTCTCAGAATGTCTCACATCCGGACCAACTCACCCACTAAGATTTTAAACTTTGTTCTTTTGAAATGTTGATAAACACAAGTGTTAGGGGATTTTCTTCCAGTTTTCATCAGATCTGAATCTTAAGATTTTTTGAATTCCATGAATCAGGGGAACTTCCCGAGAAAAATGGGAGCTTTTGAGGCTACAGGGATTTTAAAAGGGTTTTGATCTTTCTTTCAAGATACTCTTCAAGGAATATGATGTGTGGAAGCTTCACTTGGCTGATTTATTACTATCAAGGTGAATTGTTTCATTTTTTTTAGACAGCCCAAAAATTCCCAAAAGGGAATTTTTTTGACACTTTTAAGTGATGAAAATCTAAAAACAATATGTCTCAGTATAATAAGGATTTGGGTGTTACTCTTTCCTCTGTTAAGAGAATAAACAAGTCCATTCACAAGCTGCCATTAAATGAAAGTATTAATATCAATGGAATTTGAAACTGAGTAACAATAATAACTGACATAATGTTGCTTTTCCTGATACTTTCTGGGCTTCTTTGTTGATTGGAAGTTTTACTGCAAAATGCAAGCCTAAATAATAAACCTATTTAAGGAGAAGAAAATTTATTGAACCAAAGTGACTTATATGTAAAAAAAAAAAAAAAAAAAGAAGCCGAAGCCCAGAGAGTTTACATTTACCCAAAGACACAAGGCTAGTTATTGAAAGACCTGCATTCCTAGTTTCTATTCAGTAGTACATAAATAGCTGTTTGCAATAGGCATTGGTTTGTGTTGTAAACATTTATAATCACACAAAACTTAGCAGTAAGTTTGGAAATACTGCACATACACTGTGAATATGTAACAAGTCCAGCCTACCTTTCTTTGCCACAATGTTGTTATAGCTGCAATGATCCTCCCCTCTTGAGTTAAGAAAGGGAAAGGGGTAAGAGTTATAAGACAAGAAAAGTGTCACAACCTGCATTTAGGAGAGAAGTACTAGGAAGCTATCCAAGCTCAAAGAAGCCGTCCTCTTTTCTGAGACTCCCAAAGTCCCATGCTGTCGACTTTATGGACTCTGTGTTTCACACCACCAAACGAAGAACATTCACAATTCCTCCCAACTTCACGGGGACAAATTGCACTTTTTACAGCAGCAGAAGCATCAGCCTCCTTACCAACTACAGAGGTTCAACTGAAACCTGAAATCATGCCAGACTAAGGTAAGGAACAAGCTTTGATGAGAAAAAGTGAATGTTACAATAACCCTAGCAAACGTGATGCCATGTATTTGAGGACATTGTTCTGCAGGGATAGAGAATTACAAAATTTTCCCTTGATATCCCCTCCCCTAACTGCACTGAGCATAGCCCGAGTGTCCAATAAGCACACTTATTATGGAATGCTGTGCTGGGCGCCACTCGGGCACCATTTCAGACCCTCCAGCATCACCTCCCCTTTCAGCCCCTGCTGCAGCCACCCGCCCAGGGTCTGTGTTAGCCAGTTTGGCACAGGAGCAAAATTTCTCCCTGTGTGCCTCTCACTGCCTGCCTTGCAAGAGCTTTTCTGCCACCTCAGGAATGGAACACCTATGAAAACCTGCTCAATACTTGTACCGGCCAGGGTTCAATCAGAGAAGAGCCATCAGGAGGTTTTATAGATATTTCCATTTGTTCCAAGGATTTGGCCTTGTGGATGCTGGTTAGGCTGTCACTGTAAGGCCATTGATCTCATGTCGGGGCTGATGTTTTCCTGTTTCTTTATTTCTCATCAAGCTGTCAGCGCAACAAAGGCAAGATCTTCACCATGTTTTTGATATATTCATTAACGCATCTCCACCATCAAAAAAGGTGTCTGGTAAAAAATATTTGCTAACTGAATACATTAACATGTGTGAGTTGATAAACAGGTCTAAACATCACAACTTGAGGTAGAAATAAACACTAACTTAAAAAGGATATACAGTCAACCCTTGAACAATGTAGGGGTTCAGAGGACTGACCTGGTAAAAACTCCATGTAGAACTTTTGACCCCCCCAAAACTTAACTACAAATAGCCTACTGTTGACCAGAAGCCTTCCCAATAACATAAACCATTGATTAACACATATTTTCTGTTACATGTATTATATACTGTATTCTTATAAGAAAGTAAGCTAGAGAGGGGTGCCTGGGTGGCACCACCTCAGGTCATGATCTCATATCTGACACCAGCTCAGGTCATGATCTCATAGCTTGTGAGTTTGAGCCCCATGTCTGGTTCTGTGCTGTCAGCTCAGAGCCTGGAGCCTGCTTCAGATTCTCTGTCTCTCCTCTCTCTGCCCCTGCTCCACTCGTGCTCTCTCTCTCTTAAAAATAAACATAAAAATTTTTTTGAAAAAAAGAAAGCTAGAGAAAAGAAATTGTTATTAAGAAAATCATAAGGAAGAGAAAATACTGTTATAGTACTGTACCATAAAAAACCCACATAAAAGTGGACCCACGCAGTTCAAGCCCATATTATTCAAGGGTCATTTGTACACAGGGGTTCTCCAAGCTTAAAAACTAGAACTGTTCTCCCTTACCATTTTGACAAGTAATCTGAGAAAAAAGAGATCATATTGAAATTTTCTGGATTTTCAGAAGACATCTAGCTCTTCCTAAAAAATTGCAAACAAATGAAAGTAAATAGTATAAAAATTTTAAAGCTGTGTATGAAAGAAAACCAACCGTATTTTCTCCTATGGACAGATGCCAGATAGTGCAGTAGAGAAAAACCGGGGAAGCATAAAGCATCACCTGTCATCAAAGAGGGACCCAGAGTTGGTATAGACTGACCAAATGGGACATCATTCTAGTGTATTGTTCTGCCAGAATGGCAAACTAACCGCTAAACTTGGTTACGAAGGAAGTTGGAAACCATAATGTTGTTGATGGGCTACTCGAATCATTTTGCTTTCTTTTTAGAACAAAAGCTTAGTCGTGGAGTGGCGGGCTGCTTGACAATTATTTTCCAGACCTGTGGTACATTAGGTAGAGAGGTGTGCTTGACCAGAGGATATGTCCTCAGATATGGACAGACCTGATTATTCCAGTCTCTCCCGTGTACGTGCTGGCTCACCCTGTCTCGATGATGGCACATGTATAGTACCTCATTTATAATGTATTTGAAGCAACTTTTTGTTGAATTATGGTGGTCTGGGAATAGCCTTATAGTTTTTGGTATCAGATATGAATTTGGTCTTTGGGCATAGGCATGGCCACTGCTGAGTATTTCCTAGGTGATGAAGGAGAAGGAAGAGGATGAGGAGGAAAATGAGGAGGAGGAAAGAGAACAAGGAGAAATTGTACATTTATTGTGTTCCTTAGAGGTATCAGGGACTATGCTAAAAAGGTAGCATTTACTATTTTGTAATGTTCTCTATAAGATATGTATGTGATTATACCCAGTTTACAGATGAGTAGGCAGAGCTTAGACAGCTAAAGAAACCTGCTTAAGGTGACAGACTAACAATTATGGAACAGAGACGCAAACACAAGTAGCCTGATTCCAAAACCTTTTCTCTTAAACATTGATCTTTTCAATAGTGAACATTTAAAAACTAAGAAAAAATGTAGATTGATATAACAAACACCTATATGCCAATTACCTAAAATGAACATGTATTAGTTCATTGTTTTTGAAAAATCTTAGGCCACTTTCCTCAAACATGGTTGTGTGTTGGGGCACCTGGGAGTCTCAGTCAGCTAGCTGAGTGTCTGATTCTTGATTTCAGCTCAGGTCACGATCCCAGGGTTGTAGGATCAATCCGTGTGTTGGGCTCCGTGCTAAGCGTGGAGCCTGCTTAAGATTCTCTCTCTCTCCCTCTGCCCCTCATACGCACACACTTTCTCTCTGTCAACAATAAAAACATGTTTGTGTGTCCCCCTGTCTCTCCCCTCCCTTTCTGGGACGCCAATTGCATGCATGTTAGACCATCTGATATTATATCACAATTCCTTATACTTTGCTCATTTTCTAAGATCATTTGTATCTGTCTTCCTCAATTTAGATAATTTCGATTAACTTATTCTTGCACAAAGTTCTTTCACACCCAGTTGCATTTGATGCAAGTGGATGTCTCCTCAGAACATTTCCTAACACTACACTCTTCAGTAGCTACTACCATTTCTCCTACTTAGATTTGAGATTAAATCCATTTGCCATCTCAGACAGTTGTCTGATAATTGCGACTACAACTCAGAACATTTCCTAGGCACTGGTATCAATAGTACTGAAAATTTCTCAGATTATGTGATATCAGAGACACCTGTTTAATTGCATATACCCAATCTTGTTGAAGGAATGTAAGATATTAACATAGTAATAATAAAAGCTCCCATTTATTGAAATTATGAACCAGGTGCTATACAATTTATTTCATATTTTCCTTATTATATAATATAATCCTTATTATATAATATATAATCCTTATTATAATCTTGTTTTAGTATTACTACAACCACTTTTTACAGATGGGAAATTTTTTAAGAGATTTCAACTAACTTTCTTAGGGCCACCCAAAGTGCAGATTCTAACTTCAGTCTGTCTCAACCATCACGATGTCCTAGCTTCTAAAAATTTAAGAGACACAGTGGTGACTTTCTAGATCATTTCTTCAGGGATTACACACTTATCCTCCAGCTGCTTGAAAAATCAGTTACTGACTGCTCATAACTGCCTCTCTCCCTGGGTACTGTCTTGCTCAGGGTTCTGCCCCTCAGGGGGTAGCCAAGGGCCAATGAAACCCCTCTCCTTAAGTACCCCCTTTCCTTAATCCACTACATCTCTGAAGGGATATCCCACTCCACACCTCTTCATAAGATTGGCTGAAGCCTCAGTTCAACTATATTCCTGGTCAGTTTTCCCTTCTGACGAGTCCTGATTCTTCACTGCCTTGTAACTTTAAAACACTCCCCCTAAAGCCCTCTGCACAGCATCCCTTATGGACTGAATGTTTGTGTCCCCCAAAAATTCATGTGTTGAAAGTCTAACCCTGAATGTGATGGTATCTGGAGATGGGGTCTTTGGGAGGTAATTAGATTTAGATCAGATCATGAAGGGTGGGCCATTATAAGGTGTTAGTGCCCTTACAAAGAGAGACACCAGAAATGTTGCGCTCTCTCTCTCTCAATTCCCCCCCCCCCCCCCGCCCCCCCCCCTTTGTCACCATGGGAAGACATAGTGAGAAGGCAGCCATCTGCAAGCCAGGAAGAAAACTCTCACCAGAACCCAACTACACTGTCACCTTGATCTCAAACTTCCAGCCTTCAGAACTGTGAGAAAATAAATTTCTGTTGTTTAAGCCACCCAGCCTATGGTGTTTTGGTCTGTTTTCAGACAGTTCAATTGAGGATATACCCACTTGGTATTATAGGTCTTGCTTTTCTAAATAGAATAAACTATTAAGAATAGTAATAAAAGTAATACAATTATACCTTATATGAAATAAAATAGCAATTTAAAGGAACAATAAAAGGTTTTTTTAGCCATTTTATAACTGCATGGGTTAACTTCCCTGTCCCATGCCCTCCCATCTTGCTCTTTTTAAAAAAAAAATTTACCCTTTCATTAAAAACAAAAACCTGAGGCTCCTGGGTGGCTCAGTTGGTTAAGCACTGAACTTTGGCTCAGGTCGTGATCTCACCATTTGTGGGTTTGAGACTGGCATTGGACTCTGTGCTGACAGCTCAGAGCCTGGAGCCTGTTTTAGATTCTGTGTCTCCCTTTCTCTCTGCCCTCCCCCGCTCACACTCTGTCTCTCTTTGTCTCTCTCCATCTCTCAAAAATAAATAAATGTTAAAAAAATTTTGGGGGCGCCTGGGTGACTCAGTCGGTTGAGCGTCCGAGTTCGGCTCAGGTTTCGATCTCGCGGTCTGTAAGTTCGAGCCCCGTGTCGGGCTCTGGGCTGATGGCTCAGAGCCTGGAGCCTGCTTCCGATTCTGTGTCTCCCTCTCTCTCTGCCCCTCCCCCATTCATGCTCTGTCTCTCTCTGTCTCAAAAATAAATAAATGTTAAAAAAATAATAATAATAATAATAATAAATTTTTTAAAAAACCAAAAACATTATGATACAATATTTTATGTAATATTTTATATGTACAAATTATGTAACATTTAAATTATTGAGCAAAATAATAAAATAAACAACTGTAAATCCATTACCTACCCTCAGAATTTTACTATTACCAATATCATTGAAGGTACCTGTTTTTCCCTTCCTGGTCCTATTGCCCTGTCTCTTTCTTTTTAGAGTTAACCAGTATCTTGAAACTTGTGTTTACTTCCAGGCTTTCTATGGTTTCACCACAGAAAAACACATATTTTTGTTTTTGAAATGCATAAAAGTGACATATCACACTGTACAAATTGCTATCAGCATATCCTCACTAGAATGTAGGCTCCATGAGAACAAAGACATTCATCTGTTTTGTCCAATGATGTATCCCCAGTGACCACAACAGGGCCTGGCACAGAGTAGAGGCTCAACAAATATTTGTTAACTGAATAAATGAAAAGCTGACTCTTCCAAAGATTTTCTGTCCTTCTCTTCCTAGCTGAAGTTTGACAGTTGAAGTTTGATAGTTAAGCTTAATTGTATAACCGATTGGGTGCTGATTGTCAGATGGTATTTTTAGTAGCTTACCACCCTCCCTAATGTAGATGCTTCCCTGGCCTGTGCATGAAGTAAACTGTTGTAAATAAACCCATTTCTTCCTGTTTATCTCCACTGTTTCATTATAAGTAGCCCAAGCCAGAAATAATTCTCTAGTACAATGCATTTTCCCCTAGTCATTGAAGTTCTTAGGATAAGACAAAAATCTGGATTTCCTTCCTTCTGCTGCTAACCCTCAGATTCCCCTATGCAAGAATACTTACATAACCCAACAGCTCAGTGGTTCATAGATGTGGCCAAATTTTAGAGTTATTAGGGACTTGTAATATACATGCTGTTTTCAATGTGCCATCACTGGCATACTTTATGCACCTTTTACGTAATTCATACTGCATAATTTCCCTGAGTCACATTTTTACTTACAGAGAGCTACTTCAGAGTTTTTTGTTTTTTGTTTTTTTGGTTAATGTGTATTTCCTATGTTTACTTTTCTTTATTTATTATAAATAATGTGTATTTCCTATGTTTGCTTTTGTTTATTACACGTTTATCTTTTCTTCCCTATTACTGGCATGAAGTCAAGTCCTGTGTGAGAAAACTTTCAACATATGGAATTGGTATTTGCTAAAGCATTTAACCCTAACCACATTTGGATACAATGCAAAGTTTTTTTGTGAGAGAATTGTACAGTGGAGGAGAAAGGTTGTTTCATGATTATAGCAGTTTTTGGTTTCGGTTTTTTTACTGGTGTTTTGTAGTGTTGTCATGGACCTGTATTCATTGACAAGCCATTCTGGTACATTGTGCTTCACAAAACTGGAAATTCCCAAGGAATCTCCAGGAAAGCTTAATGCCATACAAAGGAAAAGAAAACTGAAACCAGGGAGTGTAATATGTGGGAAAAGAACCTAACAAAGTAGAACTGTGCTGTTTTTTAAAGGTTCACATGAGTTTGAAAGATATAACGACCTTGCCTCTTGGACATAAACATACCAATTGTTCTCAGTGTTGCTTTTTCTTAGTCTTTCATCAATGAGCAGGTATCTCTTGAATACTCCTATTTGCTTAGCACTGCTTGTGACACTGTGGGGTATTCTAAAGAATAATCAATGTAGTCCCTGCCCTTCTGGAGCCTACATCTGAGTAGGAGGAATAAAATCAATACACTTAAGCCACAAGACAAAGCAAGATGGTACTTAATTACTGTAAGTGCTAAATTATGAGGTACAGACTATTAATACTGTAAGGTTGATTGAGAAGGGATGCATGGGAGCAGAGGGTGGGCTCTCAGGGTTCTAGCAATATTCTATTTCCCATTTGAGTGATGATCACCAGGGTGTTCTCTTTACAACCATTTGTTAAACTGTACACATAAGTGTTATTTACTTTTGTTTATGATTCACAATAAAAATGATAAAAGAAGAGGAAGGAGATGAACAGAGCCTAGAATAACTGGGACAAAAATGGGTGGAAGAAATATGACTTAGGGTGGGCTTTAGAATTGGCCCACAGGAAAGAGCAGATAATACAAAAGCAAATGTGGCATGGTCGTGGGTGGGCAAGGTGCAGGGAGAGAGGGTACCCAGTGGAGAGGACCTGGGGTTTGGGGGTGGGGGCGGTTGGGAAGTGCAGTTGCTAAAATAAAGCTGTGTGCTTTGAGAGTCAGGGGTTAGAGGGTTGGAGGAGAGGACTTTGAGATGGGGGCAGAGGAGGTTAGCCTCTGGTGCAGCAGGACATCAATACATTGTACATTTTAAATTAGATGACAAACTGATAGCAGAAGAATTTGAGAAAAATTTAGTATGGCTGTGGCATGCCTTTTAGAGGCTGGAGTGAAGAAGGGAAACAGAAGTTGAATCACAACAACAGTGAAGGCAACCTGTTAGTGTTGCTGGACAGGAGGAAGTAGATGTGAGAAACACTGTGGAGGAGAAATGTGTGGAACTGGGCAGCTGACAGGATGGGGGTGGGCGGAGGGTGGGCAGGATAAGTTAACCTCAGGGAAATGATGGCACCAATGATAGAGTAGTTGGTAGAAGTAGTTGGCTAAGAAGAGGGGGGGTGCACCTGGGTGGCTCAGTTGGTTAAGTGTCCGACTCTTGGTTTCATCTCAGGTCATGATCTCATGGATAGAGCCTCCAGTCAAGCTCTGTCAGCACTGACAGTGCTCAATCTGCTTGGGATTCTCTCTCTCCCTCTCTCTCTCCCCCTCCACCCCACATGTCTCTCATTCTCAAAATAAATAAATAAACAAATAAATAAATACTTAAAAAAAAGAAGAGGTAATTTTAGGTTTCGAACACAGAATTTGAAGTGAGAAGGACAACGAGGCAGAGGCAGAGGCAGAGGCAGTGGCAGTGTGGGGACAGATCAAAAGCATATGGAGAAATTTTGGTAAAACATTTTCTAGTATAAGATACCACAACAACCAGAAATGAACCCACATCTTGTGTTATGTAATATATCTTGTAAATCACCTAAACAATGCTTCTCTCACATTGAAGATAAGATGAAAACTCAAGGTGATTTCCTCTTCTTGAATATGATAGCTATGCCCACCAGTATTTCTGTCCCTTTCCATTTCTGACATTTCTGTGAATACCCTCGTTCAAAAGCAAGACTTGTATATTTTATTGGAATAAAAATAAATATTCTAGCTGATTGCAATTTCTATCAAAGATGAACTGTCGTTACCACCTTTTGAATCTTTTTGATTATGTGTCTTTTGAACAAATTTGGGGAATTATACTATAGAATTGCAAAACTCCAAAACTCCAAAAGGCAGATAGGATCAGAGGCAGATTTTGATTCAGTAAAAAAAAAAAAAGCACTTTCTAAAAATACAAACTACCCATAAATGGAAAAAGCTAATTATATTCCCTCTTCTGGAAATATTTTAGCAAAAGCCTGACTATCTGTAGAGATTCTATATATAGGATTCTTACTTTGAGTTGATGATTGGACTAAAAGACATCTACAACACTTTTTATACTTATTCCTTTCCTCTTGCAGATTGAGGATAGGTGAGAAGAGGTTTAAATCGTACCAATGGATTTGTTCATTTATTCATCGAAGCAGTTTTTGTACCTTTCCTATGAGCCAGGCACTGGTCTAGGCTCTAGGTTGCAATAGTGAAATTGACACTGACTGGGGCTTCAGCGAGTAGTCTAATAAGGGATATAGTGAACAGAGTGTTAAATGCTACCATAGAAGGTAAATACCTGGAACCCTCGGAGTGCAGAGTTCACTCTTATGGGCCACAGAAGACTTTAGGAATAAAGAACATATAATTTGAAACATCAAATGTTATACTGAACTAGATTTTTTTTTAATTTTGGGGGCTTTTTTAATGTTTTATTTTATTTTACTTTACTATTTCATTTCATTTCATTTCATTTCATTTCATTTCATTTCATTTCAGAGAGAGAGGGAAAGAGAGTCCCAAGGAGGCTCCATGCTGTCAAGACAGAGCCCTATATAGGGCTCAATCTCACAACTATGAGATCTTGACCTGAGCTGACATCAAGAGTTGGATGCTTAACTAAGCACCCCTGAACCAGATTGTTGAAGACAGAAGAGGCTTAAGTTACTTCCTTGAGTACACTTGCCCAATGTGCACTCTCTGAACACAAAAAATTCTACAGTTACATGTATTTTCAGAAAATAAAGCTTAATAAAAGGTCTTTTAATATGATGATGAAAACTGTGGTCTTAGAAATGTGTTTTGGGTTTCTAGAAAACCTACATCCAGCTGAGACTGAAATATTTAAAAATCTAGATAAAATCCCTATGTAGTGGCATGATATTGCAAAGTATTCACTGTTTGCCCCCATATTACCCTTACCCCAAATCTCCCCTATCCAGGTTGCTAGCCTGGATCGTTCCACTGTGGCCAAAAAAGAGGGGCAAGAAGGAAGGGAAGGGGAGGGTGTTGCAGCACAACCAGAAAATAAGGACATCAAATTCTTGGCCAGCTAACTAGCAAGAGGTGGCTGTATAAATGTAGGAGAGCAGATACAGCCTGAGATGCTCCTAGTGAGGGGACTTTTGCCATAGGAACTAAGTTGTTACAGAAAAATAAAATTATTTTCTTAAATTCTCAGATTTGTGATCTGAGAACTTCACACTCAGTACTCAATATATATGAGAAGTTTGATGGTTAATGCCCCCAGATAACAATTGAAATGAAAATTATAACTACCAATCAATTACAGGTTTCTTTTGAGGGAAGAAGTGATGTTTTATAATGTTCTGTATTTCATATAGGACCTTGCACGGTTCTTAAAAGAGGCTGGAGGATTCAACACTACCTCAGGTCCTTTTGGAAAATGAAAATTTGAAATGCTGTGAAAAAGATGAATCAAAGTCAATTAAGAGTTTTACTTCAATCCTTTAGAGAAATAAATTAATGCAGAAAAGTACAAAATGAAGGAAATCAGTTCATGGAAGGAAGGAACTAATATATTTTGATCTCCCACTATGTGCCAAGCATCATAATAGGAACACAATATATAATCACCCTAACCTTCCCAGCAACCCTGTAAAATAGATTAAATTATCCTCTTGTTACAGATGAGAAAAAAAAAGACTAAGATTAAGTGGCAGAGCCAAGATTTAAATTCAGATTTATCTGATTACAGAGCCAAGGTTTTCTTGTAAGTGAAGATAGAAGATCCAGAGAATAATAGACATCTTGAGATCAAAGTTGTGGGGTTACCAATGCCAAAACATTATTCACAATACAATAATAGTAAGGGCAGTTATCAGAAAGAGACATGAAGCAAAGGACACGAAAGATCAGGGAGAAAACAGAGAAAGAAAACTAATATTTATTGAGGCACCTGGGTGGCTTAGTTTGTTAAGCATCCAACTTCAGCTCAGGTCATGATCTCATGGTTTCATGAGTTCAAGCCCTAAGTTGAACTCTGTGCTGACAGCCTGGAGCCTGCCTGGGATTCTCTCTCTCTCCTTGTCTCTGCCCCTCCCCCACTGCTCTTTATCCTTCTCAAAATAAATAAGCTTTATAGTAAAAAAATAAAACTAGTATTTATTGCTGTCTACTGTGTATCAGGAACTGAACTAGAGCCTTAATATTCATTTAACGCTCACAGCAAGAACCTCACTGAGCAATCCCATGCAGATCACTTTGAAGTAATAGTTTTAGAAAATATGCAAAGTATTAAAAGTATATGCAAAGTATTAAAAGTATAAAAGTATTAAAAGAAAAGTGCTCCATTTTGCATATCTATTCTGAATGATAATAGCTAATACTAACTGAATGTGTTGAGTACTATTTTGAGTACTTATCTATATGAATTCACTTACTGCTCACAAAAATCCTATGCAGGGGATATAATTATTTTCCACTGTCAGTGATTGAGAACCTGGGGCTCAGAGAGTTTATATCATCATTTGCTCAAAGTCACACAGCTAGGAAGTAAGGGAGCCAGGATGTGACTGCAAGCAACTGGTTTCAGAGTCCTAGGTGCATTACTAATGCCCACAGCCCCTTTTACTCATCCATCTGAGTATAGTGTATCTATTATATATATTTGTCTGCATTACCCTCTGATGCACAGAGAAAAGCACAAGATGTATTCTCTACCCCAGCTTACAAATTAAACTATATGGTTTAGTCTACCTTTAAAAAATGTGTGTGTGTGTGTGTGTGTGTGTGTAATTATTGTGATCTTCACAATTTCCATTGTTATGATTACCTAAGGCCATTTTAACGGTGTTCTGAAATAAGACCAGTGTAGGTCCCCACACAAGACTGAATTTATCAGTTATAGCAATAGAGATCCACTAAATTTATTTTGGACCTATTCAATATGATCATATAAAAAGAACCATGTGAATCATAATACTTAAATTTATTTACCTACACTTACAACCAAACATATTAGCAAAAAAATGACACTTGAAAAATAAATATTTTCCAAATATTATAACACAATAATAAGTAAAATAATTGAATGTACCCAGATTTACCAGTCAAGCTGCTCTTAATTATAAAATATTAAGGGACTTGGTGTACATATTTTCTAATCCATTTAACATGGGTTTTGAAGAATCACTGAGACCTGGGGATAATCCCCATGACTAAAAATTGTAGTATAGCTTCCTAAAAAAGAAAGAAGACATCTTTGGTCACTACTTTTCTTCTGTGGATGATATGGGATATGTCTTTAAAAACAAAAACAAATATAAACGGCTGATTGGGGATGGAAATGAACAACACAGGAAAGTAGATCTTTTTAAAGCATAAATCTGATGATGGTCTAATGGCTTCAATGTTTTCCACAAAGGAGAAAGAAATTTCTTTCTGTTGGTGAGTGGAGAAGAAACAAACTAAAGGCTTGAGCAGAAAAAATAAAGCTACTGGACATTTTCTGAAAAAAAAAAAGACAGAGAGAGAAAGAGTGAGAGAGAGAGAAATACAGCTAACCTTAGCTCCAGAAAGGAATGGTTTGGTAAGCAGTATTGCGTGCCCAGCAAATTTAGAAAAAAATACACTTACAGAAGGGACCATTGTATGATTGGGAAACTTTCCTCCTTGAGAATGTAGCTGCCTGAATAGAATAGCAGCAGAAGTCTTTTTTAGGGTTTCCAGCTTTGGGGCATTTTCGGGCAGGGTGGGTCCCTGGCAAAGAGACAGAGGAGTTGTATAAGCTATTAAGATAATACTTTAAATAATTAATGATAAAATCCAGGCTGAGTATGAAAGGTCAAGAGGTAATAGAATACAATGGGAATAGTCTTAAAGACCTGGAAGATTCCATGAAGTCAAACAAAAATTCTGTATGCTTTCATCCTTTCCACAGTTCAAACATAAAGGTCACCTAAGTTCCCTCTTGTACAAAAAACCCACCAATGCCTTTTGATATGAAACCAAATTCCTACCACAAATTACTGTATTCTGTAAAGGGTGCTAACTGAGCTTCTCAAAATTAGAATTTGTTTATATAAAATTCAACAAAAGCTTTGGTATATCAGTAGAGTATCCAGTAAAATTGAAGAAATCATCTTGGCTAAGGTCCTCATAGAAAATTACCTAAGTGAAAAAAGCAAAACTATGTGTAAGAAAGGTAGTAGAGAATTTCTATAATTATCAAGAATAATGTCTCAGTATGCCATTTCTTTTTCCAAGTCTGGCAGAAGGAGGCAGATCTTTAAAGTCAGATATTTTGGAAACAGTGACCATGGGCCAGTTTCTTTACTTCTCTAAGCAGGAGTAACCTTCTAGGTGTATACAACAAGTTCATGTTTGCAGAGCACTTTGCCTAGTGCCTAACATATGGTAGGATCAATAAATATTTTATGAAATTCCTACTTTAATCTAGCAAAAGAAACTTGATCATAGACTATTCTAGTGATTTGATTTTATTTTAAATAATGAAAATATACAACAAATTTTATTCAGTGATGGAATAGAGGAATTGAAAGAAGTCTCTTTTAAAAGTACTTGCACCTGTTGGGATGAGCACTGGGTGTTGTATGGAAACCAATTTGACAATAAATTTCATATTAAAAAAAATGTTTTAACCTACAAAAAAAAGTACTTGCCCTAACCGCTTGTGCTCTCTTTCTCTCAAAAATAAACATTGGGGCGCCTGGGTGGCTCAGTCGGTTAAGTGTCCGACTTCAGCTCAGGTCACGATCTCACGGTCCGTGAGTTCGAGCCCCAGTCGGGCTCTGGGCTGATGGCTCAGAGCTTGGAGCCTGCCTCCGATTCTGTGTCTTCCTCTCTCTCTGCCCCTCCCCCATTCATGCTCTGTCTCTCTCTGTCTCAAAAATAAATAAAAAACGTTAAAAAATAAATAAATAAACATTAAAAAAACCTTTTTTTTAATGTTTGTTTTTCTTCTTCTTCTAACTTTTTAGGTTGCATGTACAGCTTATTTATTCATTCTTAATATGAGCATTTAAAGCTAAATATTTTTCTCTAAAACTACTTTTGCTGTCACCTTATATTTTGATATGCAATATTTTTATTATTTTTAGTTATAAATACTTGTAATACACACCTTAATTTCTACTTTCCAAGTAAATAACAATTTTTTCCTTGTCTTTAATTGTTGACTTTTCATTTAATTAAGTTGTATGGAGTAAACATGTTTTTTTAAAAATTTTTTAATGTTTATTTTTATTTTATTTTATTTTTAAAAAATTTTTTTTTTCAACTTTTTAAATTTATTTTTGGGACAGAGAGAGAGACAGAGCATGAACGGGGGAGGGGCAGAGAGAGAGGGAGACACAGAATCGGAAGCAGGCTCCAGGCTCCGAGCCATCAGCCCAGAGCCCCACGCGGGGCCGAACTCACGGACCGCGAGATCGTGACCTGGCTGAAGTCGGACACTTAACCGACTGCGCCACCCAGGCGCCCCAGTGTTTATTTATTTTTGAGAGAGACAGAGACAGAGCATGAGTCGGGGAGGGGCAGAGAAAGAGGGAGACACAGAATCTGAAGCAGGTTCCAGGCTCTTGAGCTGTCAGCACAGAGCCTGACATGGGGCTCAAGCCCACAGACTGTGGGATCATGACCTGAGCTGAAGCTGGACACTTAACCAACGGAGCCACCCAGGTGCCCCTGCAGTAAACATGTTTTGAAAAAAATTGAAATTTGTCAACCTTTGCTTCAAGTCCTAGATTGTAGTCAGTTTTTGTAAATGATCATTGATAAGGATTTAAACAGAGATGTCTAGCAAATTAAAAGTTTCTAAAGTTACCTACTAGTGAAAGAAGACAGAACTAGATAAAGAGACATGTAAAATATAAGTTATATCAGATAACAGAGTCCTAAGCAGAAACGTGAAGCAGAATAAAGGGACAGCAGGACTGGGATGGCCTCACTGGTAGGAAACGTGTGAGCAGGTGGAGGATGCCAGCTATGCTGATATCCAAGGGAAGAGCCTTCCTGGGAGAAGAACAGCCAAGGTAGGAGCTAGCAGTTGGTTTGATGTGTTCAAAGAACAGCCCAGGTCTAGTGTGGCTGAGGCAGGTAAGTGTAGCATAGAGTGGTAGGTGATAAGGTCAGGGAGGCAGGAAGGACCAGATCCTTTAGGGACTTATAGGACACCTAAAGGATTTTATGTTTTGAGTAAGCCAGAAGACCTCTGGGAACTGTTACAAGAACTGTGATATGTCTGACTTAACATTGTATGTATGTATGTATGTATGTATGTATGTATTTATTTTAGAGACAGAGAAAGTATGTACATGTGCCTATAGGCATGAGCAGGGGAGGGACAGAGGAAGAGAGAGAGTGAGAATTTTAAGCAGGCTTCATGCCCTGTGCCCAGCACAGAGCCTGATGTGGGGCTCCATCTCAGGAACCATGAGCCAAAATCAAGAGTTCCATGCTTAAGCGACTGAGCCACCCAGGCACCCCTGTTTTAACATTTTAAAAGTTTTCTCTGTTGAGGTCATGGTCAGAGGTTTGATGAGAGAAAGGTGAGAACATGGCATTTCATTCATTTGGTTTTATTTGCTTCATTTAGTACATGCTTACTGGGTGTTAGGAACTGTGCTGGCTACTTTGCATACATTATTTCATTTGATTTTCAATTGCTCTATGAGGGAGATCATAATAACAACAACGACAACCATAACAGTAATAGCTGACATTTATTGATCAGTTACAATATGCCAGGCACTATTGTATGCTCTTTAATCACTTAATCCACCCAGAACCTATGAAATAGATGAAATTATTGTCTCCATATCATAAATTTAGGAAGCTGAGGAGAGATGCAATCACTTGCCCAGAGTCACCTGGCTGGGTCCAGGCAGACCAGCTGCAATATTGCCTCCCTTGAGATAAGCTTTATTTTGAGAATACAGAAATTTAGGGCTCACTGAAGTTAACAAACTTGCCACGTTCACATCCTACTGAGTGGTGGATATATATTTGAACCTAGGTCTATCTGACTCTTGAACCCGGGTTTCCTGGTGGTAGAAGATACCAGCCGATAGCCTCTCTGCAAAACCCTGTTGGTCGTGAGGGGTCAGAGTAAGAAATCATCAGTGCAATCACCTTAGAATAGAATAGAACGGTTAGAACATTCTGCAGTTTGTGTGTTATTTTCTTTTTGTTCCACTCTACCCCTCAGATAGAGGTCTTATACTCTGTATTCTCCATAACACTCAATATATTGCCTCTTTTCCATTCCTTAAGAATAGTGACCATTTCTTATCCTCTTTTGTATGTCGAGCATCTAACACAATGGCAGGCAGAAGGTGCTTAATAAATGTTTATGGGAAGCTAAATGATTGCTTAAACTCTTTCCTAGAGAAGAAGAACCAAATACATAGGAGCTACTGCACGTAAAAGAGAGATGCTAACTCACCCAGTGTTAAGTAGAGGGCTCATCCTAGTCAATATATTTTATAATGACTGAGAAGCTAAAGAATATGTGGTAAAAAAAATTACTCAAAACGAAAGTCAGAGAAAAAAAGAAATTAAATAAGTGGTTCTAAACTGCTGAGCATTACTGATCTTTCATAAGTTCTTAAACGTATCAGAAAAGCTAAAAGTTATTTTTTTTTTAAATAGCTTTTAATACTGGAGCAGGATTAGAGTGGTTAATGGCAAGTGTTAGGTAAATATTACTGAAACACAGAGATACAGAACAAGCCCAACTTTCCACGTGATATACATTTATATCAGCACTGCTATGTGCAAATTCATCAGATCTAGCAATTGTCCAGTCCTCGTTCCCTTCTACCCAGTATCTTCACAAAAAAAAAAGAAAGAAAGAAAGAAAAGAAAAGAAAGAAAGAAAAGAAAAGCAAGGCCAAGAAAATTGACAAGCCCTAAATTTTTTTTAAATTTTTTTATTTTTGAGAGAGACAGAGTGCAAGCAGGGGAGGGGCAGAGAGAGAGAGACAGAGAGAGAGAGAGAGAGAGAGAGAGAGACAGAGAGAGAGAGAGAGAGAGACAGAGAGACAGAGTCCGAAGCAGGCTCCAGGCTCTAAGCTGTCAGCACAGAGCCCGACATGGGGCTCAGACTCACAAACCGTGAGATCATGACCTGAGCCGAAGTTGGACACTTAACCGACTGAGCCACCCAGGTACCCCTAAAATTTTTTCTTAACTGATGGAAGAAGGGGAGTCAAGAGTATGGCTGTCAACTATTCTCAATGAGGGGCACTCAATGGAGCATTGTGTGTGGTGGTTCTGACTAGAGGGACCTGTCATATTCACGTTTAATCTGTAACTGCAGTCATGTGTTGAACCACACTGCTGCCAAGAATAGCAGTGAGCCGAATGCACGGTTGGGAGTCAAATTACAAAGGCAAATCTGTATTCTCTTCAGATCATCTGTCGAGGTCTTCAAGAACCTCTTTCTGGACCCTTGCATCTCCATTGCAACCAGAGTGGAAGGCGGTGGTAGGAGGAGAAGTAGAATGTTTCCTCGTTAGAGGTAATTTTCATCCCTTTTCAGAACTCATGATTGTCCCACTGGGGGGTTGGAGGCTGAGGGCAAATCACATACTCTACCCTTTTCCCTTTTCAGTGTCTTAATCCCTCTCCACATGCCCTCCCTAGCCCATTTGGATAAACAGATAAAATTGGGTTTAAGTAAGCCTCAAAGAGAATCTTGAAAGAGAAAAATCACACAGGAGCAAGTTGTACCAATCAATTATATGCATTTTTAATGAACCTCAGGTGATTTTTTTTTTCCCAGCATTACCTCCATTTACTCCCACAACTCCTCTTGGAATTGCTAGCATTTTTGGCCTTCTGAAAAGAGTAGGGAAATTACAAAGCCCTGGTCAGGGCAGTGTTTTTCATTAACCATAGCCTGAGTAGGATATAATACACTAGTTAAGAATATGTGCTTTGGAGTCAGCTGACCCAGCTTTGAACACTGTCCTTTTACTGTGTGGCTTTGAAGAAATTACTTAATCTCTCCGAGGCCTAGCTTCTTTATCAGTTGATTAAAGATAATAATGCCGATTGCATAGGATTGTTTGAGAGTATTAATATATATAAAGAGTATTCTGTAAAAGAGGATGCATGCTATACTGTAAATGATCAAGGAACGGTAGATGTTAATATTGTTACTATGACATTTTATTCATTCAATAGAAGTTACTAATTATGAATCCAGAAATTGTACTGACTATACTCACTTTAAATTTGTGACTGCAAATCTCAAATTGTTCAAAACACTATTAGACCATTCTATCTCATTTCCATGGTAACTTCATCATTTCTCCCCTCTCCAAGTCAGCTATTTCATAACATCCTCCCTTCTCAAATCTCTAGTATCTTTCCATCTCTCTCCCTCTCTCCCTCCCTCCCTCTCTCTTTCTCTCTCTCTTTCACACACACACACACACACACACACACACACACACACACACTCAACTGGTACTCATATCCAGACTTTAGTTCATAAAGACAACAGGGCAATCAGAAAGGAGTTTCTCTCTTTCCCACTACAAAATCCACTCACTTGTCCACATCCCTGTTCATGGACTTTGCTTCCCAACTTTTTCAGTGGAAGAAATGTCCCTGTCCCGTGGCCCCCCTCCCCTGAGCTTGGCATACATCCTCTCTGGCCTTCCGAAGGACCTCACTCTTGTCTTATGTGTTGGCTATGTCTCTTCTCATGGGACTTGCAATACTGGCGTGATCCATGGCTCTGCCAGGTCCTTCTTCCTGAATGATTTTACCCCCTGAATGATTTTACCCAGCCTCATAGCTTTAAATATCACCTATGCTTTAATGAGTCATCCCCAGTGTTCCTCATCATAGTACATATTACCAATATCCACCCTATTGTTCAGGCCCCAAACCTAAAAGCCCACATCCAATCTGTCAACAAGTCCTGGTTCAGCTTACTGGCAATCTCCAAACGCATCTTAAGGCTAACTACTTCTCACAACCACCATTAATAACACCCAGCCAAAACATTATCATTACTCTCTAGATCATGGTTTCTCAACTTTGGCATTACCAATACTTTGGCCAGACAATTTTTTGTCATGAGGGGCTGCCCTGTGCACTGCAGGCTGTTTAATAGATTGTAGGCTGCTCTCTACCCACTACATGCCCGCTCCACAGTTGTGACAACCAAAAATCTCTCCACGCATTGCTAAATGTCCTCTGGGGGGTCAGGGGTGCAAAAGCACTCCCAACTGAGAACCATTGGTCTAGATCATTGCCAAAAATGTCTTCACTGTTTTCTCAGAGCCACCATTGCGCTTCTAAAATCTGCACCCCAGAGTGATCTTATTAAGGACATAAATCATAACATCTCCAGCCCTAGCTTAAATATTTCAATGGCTTCCTTTACTCTTAGAACACAGTTCAAACTTCTGACATTCCTTCTACTGTCACCGCCAGTCACTGCCCTACATTCACTCTGGCATTCTTCCTATCTCTCAGACTTGTCAGGCTCATTTCCACTTCAGGGCCTGTGCCTCTGATGTTCCCTGTGCTTGAAATTCTTCTCTTCCCACAGATCATGCATTGATACATTTCATCATTTAAGTAGCATCTCAAATGTCTCCTCCAGCTTTGCTTGAAACCCCAGCTAAAGAAGTCCCCTAAAGCTGCTCTCCATCAATTACTCTGTTTTATCAGTACTAAAATTATTTTTTTTACCCATTTGTTTGTTTTTACGTACTTATTGTCTGCCTGCTAAAATGTCAACTCCATCAGAGGAGAGGCTTTATCTAGTCTTGTTCACTACTGTATCCTTAATTTATTGAAAAGTCCCCGAGCAGAATAAACTTTTGGAAAATATTAGCTAATAAATTGTTAGCTGAATAATTGGCTGATTAAACACCAATTGTGATTTCACACCAATTGTGTGATCCTTGTACTGGATTTGGGGCAGCGGCTAGAAAAATGAACAGTGGCACATGGTTTCTGCCCTCAAGGAGCTTGGTCCAATGGAGGTTTCAGAGAAGTAAAAAAGTAATCACAATACAGAATGATAAGTTCTATAATGGAGAAGTCTAGGAACTATAACAGTATTAATGGCAGAGGCCCTTAACTCAGACCTGGGGCAGCTAAGGAAGACTTCCCAGAGAGGGTGGCGTGAACCAATGAGTCAAGACAGGTGAGGTGGAGTTAGCTGGGAGAGTGCGTACTATGGGCTGAAGTGTGTCCCCTCCCCAATTCATGTGTTGAAGTCCTAAGCCCCAGTACCTCAGAATGTAATTCTACTTGGAGAGAAGGCCTTTCAAGATGTGATTAAGTTAAAATGAAGCCTATGGGGTGGTCCTAATCCAATCCGACTGTGTCCTTATAAGAAAGAAGTTTGGACACACAGAGAGACAGCAGGGATGCATGTGCACCAAGAGACCATGTGAGGACGCCCAGAGGAGGCGGCCATCTGCAAGCCCAGGAGAGATACACGCGGGTGTCTGCTGACACCTTAAATCTCAGACATCTAGCCTCCAGACCTGTGAGAAAATAATTTCTGTTGTCTAAGCCACCCAGCGTGCGGTACTTTGTTAAGGCAGCCTGAGAAGACCCGCACCGTGCAGTAGAAGAGGGAAGTGTGCTGATGGAATGAAAAGCACCTGAATGTGGAGTGCAAGCTGGGCGGTGGCAAGAGAAGCATCGGAGAGGTAAGCAAGGATGAATTCACGAAGCCCAATGGAGGAGTTTCAGCACTATGGTGAGGTGTCTCGAGAACACTACAAATTATAGGCAGCAGAGTAAGGCGATCAGATTTGCCTGGGAAAGGAAGAACTTCAGTGGTACCATAATGAATAGATTTTAGGAAGGCCATCCACCCCGGACGCTCTGAGGGCAATAAGGAGACATATGGCTTTGGAGTCCAACAGACCCGTGCTCTGATCCTGACTCTGCTATTTAAAAGCCCTATGGCCTTGGGCTGGTTCTTCCCCTCTCTTTGCTTCTAATTTCCCCATTTGTTATTTTAGGTAGAGTAATTTTTACCCCATGGGGTGATTTGAGAATTAAATAAAAGAGAGTATGTAAAACACTTGGCATGGTACTTGGCACATCATAAGCAATGATTGGTAGCTATTAAAATGTCTAAGGCAGTTGTAGTAGACATAGGAAAAAATGGACAAGCCTGAGAGATCTTAAGATAGGTAATCTGGAAATTTTGGCAATTATTTTTATGTCTGGGGGTAAGGGAAAGGATGAAATCAAAAAGAGTTTCCAGATTTTTGAATCTTTGCATTATGGTGTTGATTTGCCCAAGTAGGGAACATAGGGAAGAAGCAGGCAGGAGATGAGGATGAATTTGATTTTGGATGATATAGTGTTTGAGGGACCCTGGTACATTTAGAGTTGTGTCATAGATTGTTGGATATAGGGTCTTACGTTCAGGAAAGAGGCTTGGCCTGCAGGTGTAGACTAGATTGATGAGACCATCCAGAGTAAGTGTGCAGAGCGAGAAGAGGGGCAGAAGGTTGGTGGAACTCCCAGCATGCAGCCACAGGGTAGGAGGTTGAAAATCAGCCCAAGAAAGTATGAGAAGAAGAAAGTAGTAAGCCAAAAGGGAAAGAAGTTTTAAAAGAGAGTAGTCAACAGTACAAAAGCTGAAGAGGAATCAAATAAGGGGAAAGACACACCTAATGGACTGTGTTGTGTCTGGACATCAGGCATGACTTGGGAAAGGATGATTTCATGGAGTGACATGGGTACAACCCTACTGTAATGGGGCAAAGATTAAATGAAAAGTGAGGAAGTAAATACTGTGAACGAACTTCATGCATGAAAAGTGAGAGAGAAGACTACTGGTAGAAGGAAAATCCTTTTACTCCTGCAGACCTCATACTCCAAAATCTCCACCATTTTAACTTCTTTTGGCCCAGGGTTCTTGACCTTGGCTCCAAAGACCCTCTCAAGTGGTTCATGAATAGACTTTAAAGTGTCTATGTATTTAGAAAGGAGACAAAAGTACAACTTGAATTCCACTAGCCTGAAATTTAGCATTTTCATCAATTATGAATGTAGGCAAAAACTACAAAAGATTAGCAGTAACTGTGACTGTCAAAAACATATTTTCATATTGTATTACAGTTGTCACAGATTTCTCAAAATATCATTTATGCTCATCACTTTTATGAAATTATTGTAGTTATCAAATCTACTCCTGGATCTCATTAATAAATCATTTAAACATATTTTGAAAACTGCATTTAAATGTTATTAGTTTTCTTTATAATCATACATATTTTACTTTGTTTTTTAAAAGCATGATTCTGAGAAGGGATCCATAGGCGTCCCCAGATGTTAAAAAGGCACTGGGCACAAAACGGTTAAGACTTCCTGTTAGTCCATTACATTGCCATGTACCAACTCCATTATCCCAAATTTTTGGTTTGTATATGGCACTGCTTTTATTTTGTTTGATAAGCCACAATTGTCCCAAATGTTCCTCCAGGGAAAAGAGCCATGTCTCTCTCTGAACTTTTCTGTTGATCTGACCATCTATTGGTCCTTTCTCTTTTCATCTGGTCATCAAAAAACCACCGTTATGGAGATGGTAAAATTGGTTCAAGTATTTGTTCACTTCTTTGTTCACCATTGACAAACATCATTGAGCACAAGGTACTATGCTACATACTTGGGGATGTAGCACAGGTACCTCCTAGGAATTTGTAGTTTGGGGAGTGGTCAAAAAAGAATAGAGATAGACTTATCCATAAACAGTTGCTTTATTAGGATATATAAAGGTTTATAGTATATGAGTTGCCAGGGGAAGACTTCATGCAGAAGGTGACATTGAAAGTAAAGAAAATGCCAATAAAAAACTGAATTTTCCAATACAGGATGAATAATGTTCATGAGCCATTACTTGGTTTTCTAAAAGTCTTGGAGCATTAAACGTAATGGAGTAAAAAAGGTTTCCATCTTGGCATATAGATTTAATTACCACATTTGATTAAAGCTGAGAAAAAAAATTGAGAAAAAGATGAATATTCAGGACACTTTCCTTCCTCTAAGCATTTTTACAGAGAAACAATATTCATAATCACCACAGATGAAAATACGAGGCAAAAATTAATTTGAAAAGCATTTTGTTATGAAGAATTGTCAGTTTTCCCCAGATGAGCGCATGACACCTGCTGGCCAAATTATATAATTTCCCTCTCCAAAGGAATGGTGAGTAATAAAGCTAATTTTATTAACTCTGCTTTGCTACAAAAGGAATTACATATTAGACCTGGGCTTTCCTTTAATGACCAGCAAGGAGGAGATTTTTCCGTATGGTAAATGTGGTCCTTGTTTTGAAAGTTCAAGAAGGTCGAAGAATTTAAATATTTAAGGCAATTTCTCTAACAACGAGTTAACTGAGATTTGGAGAAGTCATGCTTCATTCAAGGTCACATGCACGCGGGTTGCCCATTTGATACTAGAGCCCTGGTTTCTGTTCTGCACTCCCAGACGAGGCAAAATATCCCAAGGCAAGGGCTTGGGTTGTTAACTTCTCTTCTATCTCTTGTTAATGCAATTTTTCATGAGTTTTACTGCTAATGACATTATTAATGTTTTGTATGGGTCTTATTGCTTCTTCTTGGCTAATTGCTGTGGTTAGGACTTCCAACACTATATTGAATAAAAGTAGGGAGAGTGGGCATCCTTTTCTTGTTCCTGATCTTAAAGGAAAAGCTTTAAACCTTTCACCATTAGTATGATGATAGCTGGAGACTTGTCATCTATGGTCTTTATTATGTTGAGGTACATTCCCTCTATACCCACTTTATTGAGAAGTTTTATCATAAATGGATGTTGAATTTTGTCAAAGGTTGTTTACTTTTTTAAAAAAGAAGTCTAGTTTATTGAGGCAAAATTTATATGAAATAAAATTCACCAATTTTAAGGGTATGGTTTTAAGAGTTTTGATAAATGTATTTAGTCATATCACCACCATTGCCACAAACAAGATCTAGAATGTTTATATCAGCCCCCAAATTTCCCTCATGCTCTTTGTTCAGTAAATTCCCTCCTCCCACCCCTAGGCCCTAGAAAACACTAGTATATTTCCTGTTTCTATAGTTTTGCCTTTTCTAGAATGTCATATACATGGAATCATATAGTGTGTAGCCTTTTGTCTGTCTTCTTTCACTTGGTTTAACTGATTTGAGATTCAGCCTTGTTGCTGCATGTGTCAAGTAGTCCGTTCCTTTCTATTGCTGAACAGCATTCTAATGTATGGATAAACCAACAACTAGTTGTTGGAAATTTGAATCGTTTTCTGCTTTTAATGTTTATTTATTTTGAGAGAGAGAGAGAGAGAGAGCATGAGCGGGGGAGGAGCAGAGAGAGAGGGAGACACAGAATCCGAAACAGGGTCCAGGCTCTGAGCTGTCCGCCCAGAGCCTGACGGGGGGGGGGGGGGGGGGGGGCAAACTCACAAACTGTGAGATCATGACCTGAGCCAAAGCCAGATGCTCAAACGAACGAGCCACCAAGGCGCCCCAATCATTTTCTGCTTTTGATGCTTATGAATAACGTTTCAATAAACATTTGTCTACGGGCCTTTGTGTGGATATATATTTTCATATATCTTGGGTAAGTACTCAGGCATGGGACTGCCAGGTTATACGCTAAGTGCATATTTAACTTCATAAGAAACTGACGCGTTTTAAAAACAATTTTACACATATTTCTTTATTTTATCTTTATTTTAGCCTAATTCTAATTGTGTCCCGTATCATTGTCGTAGGAATCTTTTGTGAAAAATACAGCTTTAAATCCAAGTGTCATGAGAAAGCAACAACGAAAGGCTATTTATTTCATGAACCTCTTCAATTCAAGCTCATGAAACAGTATTTTTAGAGGTAAGAGTACTGCATTAAGAGAAGAATCTAGTCTT
The DNA here is from genome assembly GCF_023721935.1 of Panthera uncia. Classification (NCBI taxonomy): domain Eukaryota; kingdom Metazoa; phylum Chordata; class Mammalia; order Carnivora; family Felidae; genus Panthera; species Panthera uncia. Next base: position 20,153,837 of record NW_026057585.1, on the reverse strand, counting down.
AGAATCAACTGCAGTCTGTCATTTTGACTTGCTGTGCAACGTTTATTTATTAGGAAAATTACCTAACCTCTCTGAATATCAGTTAGTGGACACTCATGTGTGTGATACAGGTGTCTACACTGCAGGGTTACCAAAATTTCATGGGCTAATGTGAGTGTTCCCCACATAATAGGCGCTGCATTACTACCATTAGATTAGCAGCTTTTGCTAAAAGCAAAACTCTATATTCTAGAAAATAAATGGTATCACACTCTATAGATATTTTAGGGTTCATTAGGAATTAATGTGTCTCTTCAGGGGTTTTAAATATGCCACACAGAGACAAATGAGTTTCATTGGCTCTACTGTCTATGATACGGGAATTATAAAAATACTGTTGTTCCTACACTTTACAACAGATTAGCATTTTGTACTTAATTAAGATCATGTTTTTTAATGGATCATTGAGAAATGCTATTGTCATATAAATTAAGATGATAATACCAACGTGTTATAACTTACATAATGTAATTTACGTAGGCCAGGGCCTTTTTAGCTTAGTAACTTCTGAAGAACTGACATTATTCTATAGCTTCACTGAAGAAGATATACTTAATCAAAAACATTGAGAGTTTTTAACTTCGCTATTTTAAGACTCTTCGCTCAGTGTACTGGCAGGTACTTAAGCTGCTAAAAATGTTAATTAGCTTGCACTGACATCTGCTGGTAACACAGTAAATTCCATACACTGTGTTTTATAAAATTCAGTAGAATCAAGTAGTTTAATCAAGTCTGTAGTTTAAAAAATTATTTTGGGAGGAGTTAAGATGATGGAACAGCATAGAAGTTTTTTGTCTTGCAACCATGAAATACAGCCAGACCAACACTAAACCATCCTACACACCTAGAAAGCTGATTGGAGGATTAACAACAATTTGCACGACTTGAATCATGGAATTCAGTGGGTGCGCGGCGCAGAGAGATGAACTTGGGGAGCGGGAAGGGAGGTGCTTTGTGGGCCGAGGGAGGATGGAGACTAGGGCAGGGGGAATACGGGAAAAGCACCCCTCCCCAAAAGCAGCTGGAGAGAAAGTGGAAAATTGGAAACAGCCGCAGGGACTAAACTAAAACGGGAGAAAGCAGAGGGTTTGCATTCCAATAAGACTGTAAACAAGGGGAGCGCGAAGGCTGCAATTCCACAGCTCCATACCTGGTGGTGCTCTGGTGGGAAGGGCGAATCCCCAGGAACAGAGTGGGGTCCGGGAGGTTCTCGGGCCACACATGGAAAAGTGGTTCCACTGCCACAAGGACATTTGGTAGAGACTGTTGAAACCACCTGGTCCCAGCAGACCGCAGAAAATGGCCACATTCGCTGGTGCTGGAACAAGGTCCTTAAGGGTGAAGCCTGGTGCCCGATGCGTGTTGTGATTTTCCATAGTCCCTGAAGCGCTGCTGCTACACTATCTCACGAACTTTTTCTGGGGCGGGCTGGCACCTGGCCACAGTCTCGGGGTACCAGCAGCAGCAGGGTCCAGCAAGCGTTCCTGGGTGCAGCTGACATTCGGCCATTGCTCATTCAGCCATTGCTCAGTGAGACCCTCCCGCAGAGGGACGGAAGGGGTCAAAGCCGCAGTCCTTCAGAATTAAGGGGCCGGGGAAAATGGCTGTATCTGAGGTAAAACTTGGAGAGAGGTACTGCCTGGGGCCTGGTCACGGAGAGTGAAAAAGCTGGGAGTGGACCAGAGCTGAAGACAGAGGTCGGGTGAGCGATTGCTGATCCGAGACAACAGACTGGGTAGATGGGTGGCGCCAATTTCATCAACCTGCACATGCGCTTACGCACCTACCAGCAGAACAACAATCCACCCCAGAGGGCTAGCAGCGCCATCTAGTGGAGAGCGGAACTGTTACACTGAGCCCCGCCCAACTGGGCCAACTTTGCTCTTCAAGAACACATGTCCCACCGCCTACTTAGTTCATGGGCTATAAAGAGCTACATAGACTGACTTCTAAGGGAAAACAAAGCAATTTCAGTCCTACTTTAATCTATTAGCAGGTTCATCTATTCAATTTTCTTTCTTTTTTCTTTTCTCTTTTTCTCTTTTACAATTTTCTTTTTCTTGAATACAGAAAAAGAAAAAATTCATTTTTATTTTCAATTTTTATTAAAAATATCTTTCTTTAATTTTTATTATTGTATTTTTTACTTTTATGTAAATTTTTTCAAATTCTACTTTACTTCCATCATTTTATTTTAGTCTACTTCAGTGTACTCACCATTTCAAATTTTCAAACAATTTCCTTTTTTTCTTTCTTTTTCTTTTTTCTCTTTTTCATTTCTTTCCTTTTTCTTGAATGCAAAAAGAGAAAAACTTCACTTTTACTTTTAATTTCTATTAAAATATTTTTATTTAATTTTTATTACTATATTTTTTGCATATATATATATATGTAAATTTTTTCAAATTCTATTTTACTTCCATCATTTTATGTTAGTCTACTGCAGTGTATTCACTTTTTCAAATTTTCAAACGATTTATTTTTTTTCTTTCTTTTATCTTTTTTCTTTTTCATTTCTTTTCTTTTTCTTAAATAAAGAAAATTTAAAAATTCATATTTATTTTTAATTTTTATTAAAAATATTTTTCTTTAATTTTTTCTACTATATTCTTTACTTTTGTCTGTATTTTTTCAAATTCTATTTATCCCTATCATCTCATTTTAGTCTACTTCAGTGTATTCATTTCTTCAAAACTCAAACGATTTCCTTCCCCACAACCCCTTTTTTTCTCTAATCTGTCAAACCACTATCAACACCCAGACCAAAACAAACCTAGGATCTAGCATCATCTATTTGATTTGTGTGTGTGTGTGTTTACTTTTTAATTTTAATATATTTTTATTTTAATTTTTTTAATTTCAATTTTTCTACCTCATTAATTCATTTTCTCCCTTCAAAATGGCAAAACAAAGGAATTCACCCCAAAAGAAAAAGCACGAAGAAATAACAGCCAGGGATTTAACCAACACAGATACAAGCAAGATGTCTGAACCAGAATTTAGAATCACGATAATAAGAATACTAGCTGGAGTTGAACATCATAGATTAGAATCCCTTTCTGCAGAGATAAAAGAAGTAAAAAATAGCCAGAATGAAATTAAAAATGCTATAACTGAGCAGTAATCATGGATGGATAGAGTGGCGGCAAGGATGGATGAGGCAGAACAGACAATCAGCGATATAGAGGACAAACTTATAGAGAATAACAAAGCAGAAAAAAAGAGGGAGATTAAGGCAAAAGAGCACGATTTAAGAATTAGACAAATCAGTGACTCATTAAAAAGAAATAACATCAGAATCATAGGGGTCCCAGAAAGGAAGAGAGAGAAATAGGGGTAGAAGTGTTATGTGAGCAAATCATAGCGGAAAACTTTCCTAACCTGGGGAGAGACACAGACATCAAAATCCAGGAAGCACAGAGGACCCCCATTAGATTCAACAAAAACTGACCATCAACAAGGCATATCATAGTCAAAGTCACAAAACACTCAGGCAAGGAGAGAATCATGAAAGCAGCAAGGGGAAAAAAGTCCCTAACCTACAAGGGAAGACAGATCAGGTTTGCAGCAGACCTAACCACAGAAACTTGGCAAGCCAGAAAGGAGTGGCAGGATATATTCAATGTGCTGAATCAGAAAAATATGCAGCCAAGGATTCTTTTTCCAGCAAGGCTGTCATTGAAAATAGAAGGAAAGATAAAAAGCTTCCCCGACAAACAAAAATTAAAGGAGTTTGTGACCACTAAACCAGCCCTGCAAGAAACCTTAAGGGGGACTCTCTGAGGGGAGAAAAGATGAAAAAAAATGTATGTATGTGTGTATATATATACATACATACATACATACATATATATATGTATGTATATATATATACGTATGTATGTATATATATACACACATACACAGAGAGAGAGATAAATAAATAAATTCATACACACATACATACATACCAAAAGCAACAAAGATTAGAAAGGACCAGAGAACACCACCAGAAACTCCAACTCTACAAGCATCATAATGACAATAAATTCATACCTTTCAGTACTCACTCTAAACATCAATGGACTCAGTGCTCCAATCAAAAGAACTAGGGTAACAGAATGGATAAGAAAACAAGATCCATGTATATGCTGTTTACAAGAGACCCACTTTAGACCTAAAGACACCTTCAGATTGAAAATAAAGCAATGGAGAACCATCTATCATTCTAATGGTCAACAAAACAAAGCCAGAGGAGCCAATACTTCTATCAGACAATCTAGACTTTAAAAGAAAGACTGTATCAAGAGATGCAGAAGGGCATTATATCATAATCCACAGGTATATCGACCAAGAAGACCTAACAATTGTAAACATTTATGCACCAAATGTGGCAACACCCAAATATATAAATCAATTAATCACAAACATAAAGAAACTCATCACTAGTAATACCATAATAGTAGGAGACTTCAACACCCCACTCACAACAATGGACAGATCATCTAATCAAAAAATCAACAAGGAAACAATGGCTTTGAATGACACACTGGACCAGCTGGACTTAACAGATATATTCAGAACATTTCATCCTAAAGCAGCAGAATATACATTCTTCTGCAGTGCACATGGAACATTCTCCAGAATAGACCATATATGGGACACATATCAGCCCTAAGTAAGTGCAAAAATATCGAGATCATACCGTGCATATTTTCAGACCACAATGCTATGAAACTCAAAATCAACCACAAGAAAAAATTTGGAAAGGTAACAAATACTTGGAGACTGGAGAACATCTTACTAAAGAATGAATGGACTAACCAAGAAATTAAAGAGGAAATTAAAAAGTATATGGAAGCCAATGAATATGATAACACCACAACCCAAACCCTCTGGGATGCCTCAAAGGCGGTCATAAGAGGAAAGTATACAGCCTTCCTAAAGAAGGCTTTCCTAAAGAAGGAAGAAAGATCCCAGACACACAACCTAGCCTTACACCTTAAGGAGCTGGAAGAAGAACAGCAAATAAAACCCAAAACCAGCAGAACAGGAAATAATAAAGACTAGAGCAGAAATTAATGCTATCAAAACAAACAAACAAAAAAAACCAAACAAACCAAACACAGTAGAACAGATCAATGAAACACAGAAGCTGGTTCTTTGAAAGAATTAACAAAATTGATAGACCCTTAGCCAGTTTGATCAGAAAGAAAAAGGAAAGGACACAAGTAAATAAAATCAAGAATGAAAGAGAGATCACAACCAACACAGCAGAAATAAAAACAATAATAAGAGAATATTATGAGCAATTATATGGCAATAAAATGGGGAATCCTGAAGAAATGGACAAATCCCTAGAAACATATACACTACCAAAACTGAAACAGGAAGAAATAGAAAATTTGAACAGACCCACAACCAGTAAGGAAATCAAATTAGTAATCAAAAATCTGCAAAAAAAAAAAAAAAAAAAAAACAATAGACCAGGGCAAGATGGCTTTCCAGGGGAATTCTACCAAACATTTAAGGAAGAGTTAACACCTATTCTCTTGAAGTGTTCCAAAAAATAGCAATGGAAGGAAAACTTCCAAACTCTTTCTATGAAGCCAGCATTACCTTGATTCCAAAACCAGACAGAGACCCCACTAAAAAGGAGAACTAGAGACTAATTTCCCTGATGAACATGGATGCAAAAGTCCTCAACAAGATATTAGCCAAACAGATCCAACAATACATTAAAAAAATTATTCACCACGACCAAGCAGGATTTATACCTGGGATGCAGGGCTGGTTCAATATCCGCAAAACAATTAACGTGACTCATCACATCAATAAAAGAAAGGACAAGAACCATAGGATCCTCTCAATAGATGCAGAGAAAGCATTTGACAAAATACAGCATCCTTTCTTGATAAAAACCCTCAAGAAAGTAGGGATAGAAGGAGCATACCTCGAGATCATAAAAGCCATATATGAACGACCCAACACTAATATCATCCTCAATGGGGAAAAACTGAGAGCTTTCCCCCTAAGGTCAGAAACAAGACAGGGATGTCCACTCTCGCCACTGTTATTCAACGTAGTATTGGAAATCTTAGCCTCTGCAATCAGACAACACAAAGAAATAAGAGGCATCCAAATCGGCCAGGAGGAGGTCAAACTTTCACTCTTCGCAGATGACGTGATACTTTATATGGAAAACCCAAAAGCTTCCACCAAAAAACTGCTAGAACTGATTCATGAATTCAGCAAAGTTGCAGGATATAAAATCAACGCACAGAAATCGGTTGCATTCCTATACACCAACAATGAAGCGGCAGAAAGAGAAATCAAGGAACCGATCCCATTTACAGTTGCACCAAAAACCATAAAATACCTCGGAATAAATCTAACCAAAGAGGTGAAAAATCTATACACTGAAAACTATAGAAAGCTTATGAGAGAAATTGAAGACACCAAAAAATGGAAAAAGATTCCATGCTCCTGGATAGGAAGAACAAATATTGTTAAAATGTCAATACTACCCAAAGCAATCTACATATTCAATGCAATCCCTATCAAAATAACACCAGCATTCTTCACAGAGCTGGAACAAATAATCCTAAAATTTGTATGGAACCCCGAATAGCCAAAGCGATCTTGAAAAAGAACACCAAAGCAGGAGGCATCACAATCCCAGACTTCAAGCTATACTACAAAGTTGTAATCATCAAGACAGTATGGTACTGGCACAAGAACAGACACTCAGATCAATGGAACAGAATAGAGAACCCAGAAATGGACCCACAAACATATGGCCAACTAATCTTTGACAAAACAGCAAAGAATATCCAATGGAATAAAGACAGTCTCTTCAGCAAGTGGTGCCGGGAAACTGGACAGCGGCATGCAGAAGAATGAACCTGGACCACTTTCTTACACCAGACACAAAAATAAACTCAAAATGGATGAAAGACCTCAATGTATGACAGGAAGCCACCAAAATCCTTGAGGAGAAAGCAGGGAAAAACCTCTTTGATCTTGCCCACAGCACCTTCTTACTCAACACGTCCCTGGAGGCAAGGGAAACAAAAGCAAAAATGAACTATTAGGACTTCTGCACAGCGAAGGAAACAATCAGCAAAACTAAAAGGCAACCAACGACAGAATGGGAGAAGATATTTGCAAATGACATATCAGATAAAGGGTTAGTATCCAAAATCTATAAAGCACTTATCAAACTCAACACCCAAAAAACAAATAATCCAGTGAAGAAATGGGCGAAAGACATGAATAGACTTCTCCAAGGAAGACATCCAGATGGCCAACAGACACATGAAAAAATGCTCAACATCATTCATCGTCAGGGAAATACAAATCAAACCCACAATGAGATACCACCTTACACCTGTCAGAATGGCTAACATTAACAACTCAGGCAACAACAGATGTTGGCGAGGATGCAGAGAAAGAGATCTCTTTTGCGCTGCTGGTGGCAATGCAAACTGGTGCAGCCACTCTGGAAAACAGTATGGAGGTTCCTCAAGAAACTAAAAATAGAACTACCCTAGGACTCAGCTATTGCACTATTAGGCATTTATCCAAGGGATACAGGTGGGCTGTTTCGAAGGGACACATGCACCCCCATGTTTATAGCAACACCATCAACAATAGCCAAAGTATGGAAAGAGCCTAAATTTTCACTGATGGATGAATGGATAAAGAAGAAGTGGTATCTATATACAATGGAGTATTACTCAGCAATCAAAAAGAATGAAATCTTGCCATTTGCAACTACTTGGAACTAGAGGGTACTATGCTAAGTGAAATTAGTCAGAGAAAGGCAAAAATCATATGACTTCACTCATGAGGACTTTAAGAGACAAAACAGATGAACATAAGGGAAGGGAAACAAAAATAATATAAAAACAGGGAGGGGGACAAAACAGAAGAGACTCATAAATATGGAGAACAAACTGAGGGTTGCTGGAGGGGTTGTTTGAGGGGGGATAGGCAAAATGGGTAAGGGGCATTAAGGAATCTACTCTTGAAATCATTGTTGCGCTATATGCTAACTAATTTGGATATAAATTTTAAAAAATAAAAAATAAAATTAAAAAAATAAATTAAGAAAAAGGGGAAAATTTTTTAAGTTTAATTCAGTCTTTTAAACTTGTATTTGCCGTCTGAATTTAACCAATTAGCAGCTGCATCTGATCATTTCCAATTCACAGTTCGATTTGATTCAAGTGGTTTATTAACCTGTTGCATCTCTTTGGAATCTTCAAGAAGGCCAGTAGCAACAGAAGCTTGGTTGAGAAGTAACACACCTTTTATTTTTAATCTTAAGTAGGGTCCATGCTCGGCAGAGAGCCCCATGTGAGGCTCATCTCACAACTGTGAGATCATGACCTGAGATGAAATCCTGAGTGAGACAGATGCTTAACTGACTGAGCCACCCAGGTGTCTCCAGAAGTATCCCACCTTTTAAATCATAACCTCATCTAGTCAGTGTTTACCACTGAACAATTGCATCATCATCTTTCTCATCCTCAGCACATCATGAACATGACGTCTTTTGGCTCTAAAACAGTAGTGATGTTTATTAATTGAATTTGTAATAATTGTGTTAGTATCGAATTAGTATTCACTTTGAGAAAGGACTCCTGGGAGATAGACGGAGGGTGTAGGGAAGATAGGAAGTTCCAGCAGGGCTAAACTCCAAGGAATGATTTTTTCTTGTCAGGAAGTATAGCCTGGTTGCTTTAAAACCTACCAATTCAAAACTGATTTGGAGTCACGGCATTTTACAACTGGAGAGAAATTTACTAATCATTTAGTTCATTCCTCTCTTTTATAGATGTGAACGCTGCGACCCAGATAAATTTACATAACCTAAATCATCACCTGGCTGATAGGAGAAAAATGTTTCCTAAATCTCGCACCGTAGGATTCTCTTCTATGTAAATTGTCTTTCCTAGCTATTTATTAAGCTTATTATTTAAACCAAAAATACTTGAACACTCAAATATGATTATTTGAGAATTTGTATTTAGCTTACATTAACTCAATCATCCTGACTTTCTCTAACTAGAGAGGTGTTATTAAAATATACACTGTATTATGTAATATTGCCGGGTAGTGATTCAGAAATAGGTATTTGTCTATAGGTCCTTCCCAGAGACTGAAGCTCCATTTCTTCAGATGGGAAAATGAAGACACAAAATGTGGATCAGAAAGAAAAAGCGGGTAGAAATAAACCTGAACCAGAAAAATTTCTGGCTTTTCCATCAGATTTGGGAAAACAGAATTATGCACCAGATGTCTTATCAGTAATAGAAGTATGTTCCCTGACCCCTTAGTTTTCTGTTCCAATAGGCACTGTTATACAGGATAAAACCGCAACATTGAAACTTGCGCTGTGATGAAGTATGTGCTATACAGATAAATTACCTAATATTCTATAATAGAATGTCAAGCACATTTTCCCTCAACTTCAGCACTATTGGCATTTTGTGACACTTAACCCTTTGTGTTGGGGGCTGTTGCTGCATCCTCACTAGAAGCCAGTAGCATGCCTGGAATTGTAACAACCAAAATGTCTCCAAACACTGCTGTGTGACCCCTGGGGGGTGGATGGTAAAATCAGACCAAGTTAAGAACCGCTGCTGTAAATTAAAGCTGCCTCCTTTAGGTTTAACTACTTAAAATATTCTGTTCAAGAATTTCATTTTTTCTTTTCAAATAAAATATTGACGTATGAAAAGAAAGCATGGAGTCATTGCTAGTTTAGATAAATACTTCATCTAAATATTCTGTTCTGAGCCAGAGTTAATAAAATGGTTTCCTTAAATTGTTTCCAGTGCTTGAATAGTCACTCTTGGTTCTTTATGCTCTAAGGCATAATTCTGACACAGCTAACTCATGACCAGGTTTCTTGAACTCTTGGCCAAGTTGCTCTTCCTTTATCTGTAATGGCTTTTTAAAAAAGTCTCATGTTTTCCTGATGCTATGAAGTTCTCTCTACACATTATGCCCTAATGTGCAGATTAAGTGGAGCCAGGACTCAGTGCGTGTTTCCAAAATGTATCAAATGTTTGCATTTCATCTACAGTAAGTATGTTTTTGAAAACTTTGGGTTTTATATTGAGAGAGCCTTTATGAAAGAAGAAAAGGAGGAACAGGGGCACCTGGGTGGCTCAGTCGGTTGAGCATCCAACTTCAGCTCAGGTCCTGATCTCACAGCCACGTGCATGGGCTTATGAGCCCCGTGTCAGACTCTGTGCTGACAGCTCAGAGCCTGGAGCCTGGTTCAGATTCTGTCTCCCTCTCTCCCTGTCCCTTCCCTGGCTCACACTCTGTCTCTGTCTCTGTCTCTTTCTCAAAAATAAATAAACATTAAATTTTTTTTTTCAAAAAGGAGGAATGGAAGGGAGGAGGGAGGGAGGAGAGAGAGAGAGAGAGAGAGAGAGAGAGAGAGAGAACACGAAATCGGAGGAACTCTTGCAGAATAAACACTGGTTTATGAAAAAGCACGGGGTAGGGGATGATCACCTCTCACCATTGAAGCCCTAGCAGCCAGTGAGATTTGGCACCTCCCTGTCCTTCCTCCAACACAGCATGATCCTCCACTCCATTCCCTCCTCCCCATTCCCTCTACCTCCTGTCCTCCCTGCCTGCATCCATAAGTGTGCATGAGTGTGCACACATTAGCATGCACACACACCTTTGGGTCAAAACCTTGGGTCTTCCCAAGAGGAACAAGTGTGAGCATTTTTTCTGTTGTTGCTCCCAAATTTTTTCTTGCTGGGACCAGCAAAGGGTCAGAAATTCCTTGTCTATACTTCAAGCCTGAGAGCAAAGAGTTTCTAGACTCACTTCAAAGTTTCCTAATGCTTACACTGCCTTTGAATCTTTTATTTGACAGTTGACTGCCTGCTTTTCAGCCTTAACAGAGTTCTTAATATAGCCAAGTCCTTCCAAATCCTGCAACATTCATGTGTTTTGTACACAGAAAAAGGAAAGGAAACTTTAAATGGTATGCAGTGTTGGGAAGTCTGACAGGAAACAGGTACCCTCAGATGTGATACTAATAGTGAGTTATGGAAATGCTTCTGGAAGGATATAGCAATATGTATCAAAAACTCGAAAAACACACATACCTTGTAGATCCAGGTATTGAAGTTCTTGGCCTTATTATAAAGGAATCATTATAGATGTGCTCAAAGGCAAGGGCACTTACCCAAATATTGTTATAATATTAAGAAGTCAAACAAAATTGTAGTATCATTGATTATATAAATTATAGTTTATCCATCTAATGAAATGCCAAATAAATTATGCTCTTAAAATATATGCCTAGGAAAGTCAGGAGGAATAGACACAAACATGTTTAGCCATTGTTAATGTCGTGGTGTGCTTGTAATTTCTTCTTGACGCTGTTCTGAATAAGCCGAAATTGCCAGTGAATAAGTGGTGTTTAAAATTTTTTTTAAATGTTTATTTATTTTTGAGAGAGACAGAGACAGAATGTGAGTGGGTTAGGGGCAGAGAGAGAGACACACACAGAATCCTAAGCAGGCTCCAGGCTCTGAGCTGTCAGCACAGAGCCCGACGCGGGGCTTGAACCCACAGACTGTGAGATCATACCTGAGCCGAAGTCAGAGGCTTGACCGACTGAGCCATCCAGGCGCCCCTGAGTAGGTGGTGTTTTAAGAATAAGAAAGAAGGCATTTGAAATAAAGAAAATGACATGAAAATTTCCTTGGTTGTCTGCCCATTGTTATGTAGAAATAATTTCTTGAATATCTCACCTGGTGTGTCCAGGGGCCTAATACCTAGGTGGTGAGTTGTAGAATTAACTGCACTTACTATCAATAACACACCCCAACAGCTTTCATTTATTGATCATTTAAGATGGGCAAAGCATTCTCCTATATTTATACAAGCTATCTCCTTTACTTCTCAAAACAACCCCCTCGGTAGATATTACTCTCATTTTTGCAGATGAGGAAACCGATGCTCCAGGAAGTTAAGTAAACGTGAGACTAAGGAAGGATTTGAATCCAAGCACTCTCCTGGCACCCTTCACCTCTGAGCTACCTTGTTTTCCTCATGCAGTTTCAAACCCGAGCATCCTCTCTTCTCCCGATCATGTGGAGCCAGAGGTGCCCAGAGAAAAAGAGTTTTAGAATTCCAGCCACAACGCAAGGGTGCCTGTATCAGAGACTGACCTTCGCTTTGTTATCATATTTGCTCTATAATGCCTGAAAAGCATGACATGATTAACTTATGTGATGCCTCCGACAAGTTTGAGAACACAAAATGGGAAATAAAATCTGGGAATATTTTCCCACTGAAGAATCTCCCCTCACCCCGCTCCGCCTAGAGAATGTAGCTAATGCCTCTGCGTTACCCTGAACAATATATTAGAACATTTAGCAATTGTAAAAATACCGACCACAAAAATGTGAGTCTGCTTAATTAACAGAACATCTTCACGGTAGAAGTTGATTTTATTTATCTGCCAGTGGAATCCCAAGAGGCAAAAAAATCACTACCAAGGTTGACCAAAGCAGATAATGAACATTATAGATTTTTAGTGAGGTTCTGAGTTCTACTGGCTTTATCTGACTGCATTAAGACACATACACATGCCAAGGTAAAGAAACAACATGTACTGAACTGATTGCACAAAGACTTCATTGTTGGAACATTAACCATGATTATAACAATGTTTTCACAGCTTTGCAATTGTGAGAATATAATGACATTATGGGAGAAGAAGGGGGAAGAAGAAGAGGAGGTGATGAAGCTTAATTAAATATTCCTTGCTACTAGTATGAACAAGGACCCAAACACGGACACTGTGTGGAACACAGATACTAATTCACGCAACAGAGTGAGCAATTCAACAATTTACTGATGCAGACTCTGTATAAAATTCCTCTGCTATGATTCAGTTCTCTTATTTTTTTCCTGTATCCATGTAATCAAAATTTCATCATGATGAATGGTGCCTCGAGTCTTTTTTGGGGGGAAATTAAAAGCAGCAGCAGCAGCAGCAGCTCTGAATACAAGAAATTAACTTTGTGTATAATACACGTAACTTCAGTATCCATGAGGTAAACTATGCCCTAACAGCAAATATCTCTTGACACCAAGGGTTTTAACTTTTGCCAGTTCCTAATTAAAGCATTCTTTTAGAAGATTATTTTAGAAGTTTCTTAAACAACAATGCATGGTTTATGTAAAATATAAGAATCAATGTATACTCTCAAGGTCAGATTCAGGGCCAAAATGCACTACCTGAATCTAGTAACACATTTACTCCTTGCTGCATATAGGTTGCACATGAGAAACACAGGCTGCAATTTTCTGTGATCCATGCAGTAAATGTTCACAAAAACCAAGTGATCAATGAGACATCCTTCAGCTACTAAAATGAACACTTCCAGTCACAACAGACTTATCAATGAAAATAAAAGCAGTGATTGATGCATCGAAACCATGCCAGGCCGAGTTAGTGCTGGAAAGACCACAATGAAAGCATGGTAGTCATGAGTTTTCTACTTGTTTTTATAAGGGATTGAGATTATCCTCGCCTCACATGGCTTTTCTCTACACCACAGGCTTTTGCTAACGAGGCATCTCAGGCTTCAAATGAAAACAATCATCCTTTAATGAAAAAGCTGAGAAATGCTTCTCTGGAGTTTCTGATCCTGGAGACAACTTGCAATAGGTCCTTAAGGCAAATGCCATGAGTCAACGAAATTGTAGAAGTCTAGAAGTCTCAGAATGTAAACATTAAAATCGCTGGCCAAGGAGTTCTCTCTGCGGATGAAAACTCCTCACAAGAAGACCTATCTAGAGAGTACCAGCTTCTTGGCTTTTGAAGTTCATGTGACTTTTATGTCCTAGAAGCACTGTACATTTTCTCCCTTGTAGAGACTTCTGTAGTAGATAAAAGTTCATGATGTTGCTTAAAAAAACAAAAACAAAAACAAACAAAAAAACCACACCAATTGTAGCGCAGAGAAGATACTCAAATACAAAGCAGTTTTGAGGTTTGATTTTGTTCGTTTTACTCTCATATTTTACTTTTGTGGTTGGCATATGGAAAACCAAACTGAGAAATCATAATGTTGGAGTATTTTAAAGGCATGCTATCATAGATATCAACAAGCTTATTTATACAATAAGATCTCTGCAGGAAGTGCTCAGCTCGATGCCACATTCCAGGATAGCCCCCGTTGGTTTCTTTTTCTAGATTGCCCATGTTTACAGGTTTCACGAATACCCCTGAAGTCTTCCCAGTGTGTTTGGCAATGATAAAATTCATGGCAATATCATCACAGTTTTGGGTTTCATCTATCAAGGCATGGACAGCTGCAGGTTGCCTCTGAAAGAGGTCAAGGTATTTGCTATTGAAGAATGAGGCTCCAATCAGCACCAAAGAGTACTGGTCACCATTTCCAAACCCCGGTGTTTGCAGTTCAAAACCTCCATAACTGTAGATACCTGATGAAGTAGAGACATGCTTTCTAGGAACAAATCCTACAATTTGATCAGGAAATTGCTGAAAAGATGGAAAAAAGAACAATTAAGGGTGGCATTTCTTTAGAGCAGACATGGTAAAAAAGGCAATTATTTATTACAGAGAGAATTGAACTGATTTATCAACTTCATTTTATTCCTGGTTTCTACATCTCAATTTCATCTGACTCCAGGCAACTTGATAAATCTATGTCGTGATCAGTTGTAGGTCAAATTCCATCGCAACCCAAATACCTAACAAAATTTCTAACCTTACAAATGTTCTCTTAATTCAAATGATATCTGATATTAATAAATTCTAGTCACCAAGGAGTCTGGTTCTTTAAAGTTTGCTGCAGGAGAAGCTGACTGTATGAGTGCTATTCATTATAGCAGATAAAAAGATACAGTGTGATTATTTTGAAAAATGGTTTTAATCTCTTAGGAGTACATAAAATTATGGATCTACATGTATGATTCTACTGTTTTTCCATGTTGATTTCAATGTTTTTGAAAGTCACTGTTGATCTTAAACAATGCTATATTTTTCTCCCTTTCAGCTTGGGTGTTTCCTTTTTAAAAATATGAGAAAAAAAAATATGAGGTGTCTGGGTGGCTCAGTTGGTTAAGTGCCCGACTCCTGACTTTGGCTCAGGTCATGATCTCACAGTTAGTGAGTTCAAGCTCTGCCTTGGGCTCTGCACTGACAGTGTGGAGCCTGCTTGGGATTCTCTCTCTGTCTCTCCCCTGCTTGCTCTCTCTCTCTCAAAATGGATAAACTTTAAAAAAAAATACAAGGAAAAATATATAACGAGATGTCATCAGGATCTTTGAAGAAAAGATAGCAGTAAAATAATAATATTAAGATGAGAGTAACTAAAAATAAAACAAAAATCACCAAACCAGAGAAAACCAGTGAAGCATGGAAAAGAAGTAAGAATTTATAGAGTTAAAAGGTTTAGTTCAATCTCATAAGTAATTTGTATTTCACTCACTTACTGAACAGACATTAAACAAGGGACACACACACACACACAAATCAGGTGGGTTAATTCCCATTTCAAAAACTGCATAGTCCGGGGAGGACATGATCCAGATATGTGAACAAAGGATTCCCATACTACGAGATGCTTGTACACACAGTTGGGTAAACCTCTTGGAAGCACCGAGGACAGGGTGACAGCTGTATTGCTGCGAGGCAAAGGGGAACAGGGGGTCAATAATAAAGGACAGGAGGCTTCAGAGAGGATGTGCCATTTACCTAATCTAGGAGGATGAGTGAAGTTCCACAGATGACCAGAGGAGGAAAAGTCACAGCACTAAGCAGATAAATACAAAGGCCTGATAGATGTCCATCCCAGCCTTGCCTGCCTCTCTCGCTCACATCACTACACCATGCAGGGCACTGATGGGACTGACTTTGGGAGTCGGGTTACCTTGGACAATGGATTGAAACTGTTCTTGCTTGTTCTTCTATGAAGAAAACCTAAAAATCATATTTATCCATCTTTAATTATGGTTTACTTGGATTGTTCTAATTAACCATGGTTCTATTTACCCCGACCCCAGACATTTTAGGTAAATTGATGTTCTACCTGAAATAGAAATTTCACAGCTGGAGTGTTACATTAGAATTTTTTGCCTAAAGAGCTTTTATTTACAAGGCTGGAAAAAGTGCTGATGGGGAAAAAAAAAAACTTGTTGATCAGTATACTCAGCATGAATTTTGAAACAGAAGTTTTGAGAGCAGTGGTATCTACAGAGTACTGTGACCACTTACCATTAATACCTAATGTTCTTATATCCCAAGTAGCTAATTAAGGAGAGGTACTATAGTGCAAATTAGACCAGTATTGGGTAGCACAGTGTTTAATTATTTGACACAGCTCAGATTATTGGTATGTGGTTCGTTCTGGTTTCAGGTAACTGTACTGCAACTTGTTCTGTTCTGAAGTTTGTTTGTTTATTTTGAGTGAGAGATTGAGAGAGAGAGAGAGAGAGAGAGAGAGAATACACGTGTGCATGGGGAGGGGGGCAGAGAGAAAGGGAAAGTGAGAATCCCAATCAGGCTCCATGCTATCAGTGTAGAGCTCCATGAGGGCTCTCTCTTGTGAACTGTGACATCATAACCTGAGCCAAAATTAAGAGTTGGATGCTTAATCAACTGAGCCACCCAGGTGCCCCAAAGATTTTGGATACTACATGGTACTTTTATTTATTTATTTATTTTAAGTAGGCTCCATGCCCCATGTGGGGCTTGAACTCATGACCCTGAAGTCAAGAGTCGCATGCTCTACCAACTGAGGCGGCTGGGTGCCCCTGAACTGCAACTTGTAAAAGCCAACTACTATTAATTAACACATATTCACGAGCAAAGAGTTGTTTTTACAGAATGACAAGCAATTTATGCCTGTTTATTCCAGCTATGATTGAGGAAAAGACCTACATAAACAAATAAATAAAATGGCCACCACAATGATGCACTGGAATTTCTGTTATCACTAATTTCTAAAAAGGGGTTCCAGAATTAGGATTAAATTTTGTCGGTGTAAAGTGCTTTCTTTTAAAGCAAGTTATATACAATATTAATACAGAGATACACTTCTCTTTTGAGATACAGATCTGTGGCCTTGTAGAAAATGTCCCTCGATTCCAGTCTTGGCTATATCAGATAGTTTCCTCATTGTTCTCTGGAAAGTAGTTCCAGCTCTTCTCCCCAATATACCAAATATAAATCAAATACAGATAAAAGATAACTTAACTTGCAGGTTGGCTTAACTGAACACAAGAAATCTTGATTACCATGCACCAAACTTTTCTTTTAGATAAATAGTGTCTACACTGTTTGAGGTGACTCCCACATTAATCCACCCTACCCTGGGTAGACCTTCATGCTGAGGAGTTCGTAAAGGAAACAGCAACATTACCTGCCAAACCGAGAAAGCAAAGACAAGGTCTTGGGCACTAATTAGTGTGTCATCATCTACCATTAACACAGCTGAAACAAGAGAGAGACAAATTTGAATCCAACAGTTTGGAAATGAAAACAAAACTAGTATAACACAATGGTGTCTAGATAGATCATTCAAAGGAAAACTTTTCTGGACAAAATAAGTAAACAAGAAATGTATTCCTGGAGACATTTGTCTTGTAGAAAAAGTGTGTGTTTGAATTGTAATTGATTTCATAATTGCCTGACCGGGAAATGATCATGCAGTTACCAACCACTATCCTAGAAACGAATGATCACGCAAATAAACAAGACTGGGGGTCTTTCAAGCAAATTGCAATGCTCAAAAAACTGCTCTGAATGGGAGGAAAAGGAAGGTGGCAAAGAAATACATTAAGCATAAGCTGAATGCCATTTTACTACTTTCTCCGATACAATATGTAATTATAGTGTATCTTCTTTCACAACATTAACCTCTTTGTCACTGTTGCAAGACGTGTGATTTCTTCCCAAGGAAACTGCTTCTTGACATCTTGAAAATTGGCCCCTTAAGTTTTTCAAAGTGTTTTCTTTTGATTAAATTTTCCTACTTTCTCAGCATAATTAGGACAGAAGGCTGGAAATACACATGCCTGCCTCCCAGCTCCGGTTAGCTGCAGCCCTCTCTGGCTAAGAACCCAGCTGCAACTCACCATTGGTTTCCAGTTCAGGAAAGACCTGGAGTCGATTTCTCATCCTGTTTGTTGTCTGTGGTTTGAAGATCACAGGGACGGGGTGAGGCCCTAGAGAATTCCATAACTCATCCGGTCCCTTCTCCCCAATGTTGTTCCACACCACGATCACTTTATGCAGGTGTGGCACTGCCTGATAATGATTTAGAAGTCTCAGTAAGAGGTCTGTTCTGTTGTATGTCTGCATTATCAGAGTAAAGGAATCCAGGGTGGACTTGCCCGGGGATTTTATTTCCCTACGCAGAGTGAGCATCTTGTCTTCTTTAATATTTGGAAGTAAAGTGGTCAGAGCCCCAGCTACCAGCAGCAGCACAAGGATGGCCACCAAAGAGAAACGAAGCACTCGAATCCCCATCACTCTTCCAGGAAGTTTGCAGATGTGGCAGCACCTGGAATAGAAATGGAAATAAAATACAGAGTGTTAGCATTCTTACTGGTTCCCAGGTTTTTGTTTTTGTTTTGTTTCTTTTTGAGAGAGAGAGAGGGCACACAAGTGAACAGGGGAGGGGAAGAGACACACAGGGAAAGAGAGACAGAGAGAACCCCCAAGCAAGCCCCATGTTCTCAGCGCAGAGCCCAATGTGGGGCTTGAACCTGAGAACAATAAGACCATGACTTGAGCCAAAATCAAGAGTCAGAGGTTTAACCGACTGAGCCACCCAGGTGCCCCTTTGTTTTTGCTTTTTTAAGGAGGACAGAAGTTAACTTTATTTTAGTTGATTAAAATTTTTTTTAATGCTTATTTATTTTTGAGCGAGAGAGACAGAGCATGAGCAAGGGAGAGGCAGAGAGACAGGGAGACACAGAATCTGAAGCAGACTCCAGGCTCTGAGCTGTCAGCACAGAGCCAGATATGGGGCTTGAACTCACAAACCACGAGATCATGACCTGAGCCAAAGTCGGATGCTTAATTGATTGAGCCACCCAAGCGCCCCTATTTTAGTTGATTTAAATTCACAGTTCTCCTGGCCTCTTAAAGGTAAAAATAAAAGGTACAGTGAACAAACCTCCTGGGCCTGTTTGGTTTGCAGTTATGGACAAAAGATCATCTACATAGAAGCCCAAAGAATTAAGCAGTGTCTTCAAAACTTTGTCTTCCTTTTAATGTGAAATATTTGGAACTGAGATTATTTTTTCAAATGGGATTACATTTCTCTTAGTAGTGTACTAATTCTTTAAACAGCTTTACTGAGATATCTTTGACATAAAAATTGTATATATTTAAAGTGTACAATGTGATGTCCTGATATGTGTATACTGCTGACCCTTGAAGAATACAGGTTTGAACCACATGGGTCCACTTAGAATGTGGAGTTTATTCAATAAATATAGTAAAGTACTTTCAGTGGACTGTCTCTTCCTTATGATTTTCTTAACAACATTTTCTTTCTTTTGGCTTACTTTATTGTAAGAATACAATATATAATACATATACAAAATATGTGTTAATCTACTGTTTATATTATGGGTAAAGCTTCCGGTCACCAGTACGCTATTATTTGTTAAGTTTGGGGGTAGTTGAAAGTTACATGTGTATTTTCGACTGTGCAGGGTGTTGGTGCTCCTACCCTCACATTGTTTAAGGGTCAATTATACTTCAGTGCACACATTTAAACTTACTTTTGGTAGCAAGCTTTTTTCGAAATGAAATCATTTGCAGAACCCTAATATAAGAAACAGATGATAATGGTAGTAGCAGCAGCAACAAACAATTATAGTGGGCTTACTACTTATCAGGTCCTGTACTAAGAGCTGCACATGTCATAATATGTACTTATTCACTCAATCAAATAAATAAACAGTTATAAGCACTTACTGTGCCAGGCACTGTTTTAGGTTCTGTGGATACAGTAATGGATAAGATGGACAAAGTCTCTGCTGTTAGAAGGAGAGGAAGCAGTAGAGAGGGGCAGACAAAAAGTAAACTCAAAGATAATTTAGAATAGTGGTAATGAAGAGAATAAATCAGAGTGGCATAAGCAAGGACCAGATTATCGGGGATCTTATCAGCTGATGAAGGAATATAGATTTGTTTTTAAACGTTTATTTATTTATTTATTTTTACATTTTTTTCAACATTTATTTTTGAGAGACAGATCATGAGCGGGAGAGGGGCAGAGAGAGAGGAAGACACAGAATCTGTAGCAGGCTCCAGGCTCCCAGCTGTCAGCATGGAGCTAGACACGGGGCTTGAATCCACGAACCATGAGATCATGAACTGAACCGAAGTCAGATGTTTAACTGACTAAACCAACCAGGAGCCCCTAAACGTTTCTTTTGAGAGAGAGAGAGAGAGAGAGAGAGAGAGCGCGAGCACAAGCAGGGGAGGGGCAGAGAGAGAGGGAGACACAGAATCCAAAGCAGGCTCCAGGCTGACTGCTCAGCATGGGGCTTGAACTCATGAAGCATGAGATCATGCCCTGAGCTGAAGTCGGACACTTAACTGACTGAGCCACCCAGGCGGCCCTAGAGTTTATTCTAATTGAGATGGAAAGCCATTATAGGGTTCTGATCAGGAGAGTGACAGGATCTAGTTTATTTTTTACTGTAGCCTGGGTTAAATATCTTTCTCAATATTACATAGCAACTAAGAAATGGATGTGGGATCTACACCTGGGCAAATCTGCTGCCAGAGCAGGCTGTTCATCATTATGAGCTAGGAACATACTGCTGAATTTCAATTCGGGTTGAAGTCGGGGAGGGCTTTGGAGCTTCCAAATCACCCTGTCTCACAGTACACGAGGGTCAGGAGGTACTGTAATCAGCTATGTACTCCCCTATCCCTCATGGTACCTGAAGGATGTGCTTAAGGTGGCTACAGAATAGTAGGTGAACCCCTGATTCGTGTGGCCTGGACACTCATTGGCCAAACACGTCTGTCTGCTCAGACCTCTCATTCGCTTACGTCAGAAAAGGCTGAATCTCACGAGCAGTTTCACAGAGATGTGGAGCTTTGATTTCCTAGCCTCCAATACAGTTTCACTCTGACCCCTGCCGCCTCCTTTGGGAGCACTGCTGACTTTCAGTTTTTGCTGTTTCGTATTCTTCTATTTCTGCTTCTGATTCCAGACTTCCCTTACTTCTCCACAAGCCTCCATAAGCCTGTGAGGGAAGTCCTTACTGTGCATTTTGGCAGCTGAGCCTTCCTATACATCTTAGCATATATCCTAGATCCATTTGACTGCTCTGTTCAAGTACAAAAGCCAGAAAATGAGGAAAACAGATATTCCTTTAAAGGACTGAAAACAAAAATCAACCAGACATTTCTAAATACTTAAAAAATTCCTTTAAGAAAAACATAGATTTTAGAACCACAAAGAATGAGGTATCATTATTCTTGATGACTTTAATGGATCCATAGTCTACCCTTATTATATTTTGGTACAATTTCTCTTCTTAGGCTATACGATAAATGAATACTCTCATCCATTCCACAATACAGACAAATATGATAAAGCTAGAAGAGACTTCTTACTGCTCCCCCACAGCTGTGGTATGCTAACTCTACCAAGCCACTGTCGCTGTCCTTCTCTGTGTAACACTGCCTCTGTACAGTTGGGTTTTTGTTTGTTTGTTTGTTTTTGGTTGTCTCCATCTCCTTAGAAAAGTACAGTGTTTGTGGATACCTAAGCTCTTGACTTCACACCCTGTGGTTTAACTCAGCATGTGCAGCCACGCTACCATTCCACAGGCAATCCTGACACTGTGGTGTAAATCTTCCCATCCTACAGATTAGATTCTCAACGAAATCTCACTTTAGTTTCCAAGTGATGTTCAGTCAACCTTTTGTTTTTCATTAAGATTTAGCAGCGGCGGAATTCAAAGGACAATCCCATTCTCGTGATCTTGTTTCATGCGGTAGAGTGTTTTCTAATTGTAGAAACGATTTATATATAGTTCAGCAAGGACACAGAGAGACCATATAGTCCATGCCTTTAACATCTCCCTTTGAAGTTTATGAGAATGGGGAATGGAGAATTTCAAGGGGGGTGGGGAGGGGCATACGCTCCATGATTGTACAGTGGGCGGAGGCATGTGCAAGCAAAGAAAGAGGTTATTCATAAGATCAGGGGGATGGTCATTGTCATTCAGCAGCTCTCACTTTTCAATAGTCCAGATCTGTAAAGCAATGTTACCTTGTAGTAACCTTTACAGAGATTTTTCAAAGATACTCTCTCCAGGACCTTCTCTGCAGCCTGTTCTGTTAAGAAAAGCAATTTTGTGTTTCTCCTTTTATCATGGCCTCACTCAAGAGATGAATAAAATGAATTTACTTTTGAAATAACCTTAGCTTTACTATGATTATTTCTTCAAGGACAGTAATTTAAGGCTTTAGAATACAATGTTTTTATTACATGCACCCTCTTACTAAAACACATACTATTAAAGTAGTCAACCAAAAACCATTATGAATTAATAATCTTGGTCCAAAGGCCTTGAAAATCCTTCTAATATATTGAATCAAAAGCAGGTCTCATAAAACATATTTTCAGTTCTGCATAAAAACGGCTAGCTATAAACAATGAGAGCGAAGAATCATCCAGCAACTGCATTAAAATATACCCTGATTAAAATCTTTGTGTTCATTTTCCACAGCTGACGAGGAATAGCATAGTGTAAAACTTACACAGAAGTGTTTCTAGCTTCTGAAGTAGACACATAACTACCTGGTGTTTTAGTCTAGAAAAAGTAATGAAAATTAATTACTGTAGCCTACTATAAATATACATTGTCAAAGACACTCATGAGTATTTCACTTTTGTCTAGACTTTCAAGCAGGATTTATCCCCATGCCCATCATAGAAATTTCCTCAGATAACTTCTAATCCCCTATTTTACCTGTATCAAAATGTTGTGGGAGATATGAATAATTTATCTTTAGAAATACAGTGTAAATATTTCATGTGGTATTTATTAAACAATGCAACCCAATAAGCTAATGTAAGATTTTTAGTCTGTCTAGAAAAGCAAGAACTTCAGGGGCGCCTGGGTGGCTCAGTCGGTTAAGCATCCGCCTTCAACTCAGGTCAGGATCTCGCGGTCCCTGAGTTCGAGCCCTGCGTCGGGCTCTGGGCTGATGGCTCAGAGCCTGGAGCCTGCTTCCGATTCTGTGTCTCCCTCTCTCTCTGCCCCTCCCCCATTCATGCTCTGTCTCTCTCTGTCTCAAAAATAAATAAACGTTAAAAAAAAATTAAAAAAAAAGAAAAGCAAGAACTTCATAGACCGCAGTGCAAGTGGCACGTGTGTGCTTGGAGAACAGGTGGAGTCTGGAGCCCCACTGCAGGCCCACCAGAAACAGCTCCAGATCCGTTCGGAGAGGAACGAGGAATTCACTGGCTATCTGGATTCCAGTTTATGGCTTTCTTCTGTTCTTTTTCTAGAGAAATAACTTATCATCTAATTCACAGCTTTGAGCTTTGAACAGGAGATACGAGAAAGAACACATCTGGATGGTCTACATCTTCTGTGCAAAGAACCAAGAAGGTACCTCCTAGCTCTCTTGCCCTCAATTCCTACACCTTCTTCTTAGATTTTTTTTCCTATTTTTTTTAATGCCTGTATAGATTTACTGACACCTTGTCTCATTCTAAAAAGGATCTGACAGCTCTTAGACTATTCCTCCTCTGCCTTTCTCCCATCCATGACTACAGATTAAATGTGACCTTAATAAACACGGTAAATGTCAGCATAACACAACAAAAAGTCCTCCTCTTCTGCTGATTATCTGAAAAATCAAAGATTCCCAAATGGTATTTTTTTTGCACATATGTTGTTAGTTCTTCATAGGTAGAGAGCACATCCGTTTGGTTATTTTCATATTGTTATTCTAGCATCTTCTACACCAGGAATTTTCAGCTGGGGGTGACTTTGTTCTCCAGGTGACATGTGGCAAAGACCAGAGACATTTTTGACTGTCAGGACTGGGGAGGAGATGCTATCGAGTGGGAAGATGTCACGGTTGCCGCTAAACATCCCGCAATGGACAGGACACCCCTCCAAAGGGAAGAATTATCCAGCCTAACATGCCAATATTGCTGAGGTTGAAAAACCCTGCTCTACATATATTTTACCTAACAAGACCTACTTGAACATGATTGGGGGAAGGAGCGCTAGCCAAGTGGCCTCTGAGAACCCCAATGCTTTGGTTATGAACCATAAGTGATAAAGCCATGGCTCCAAAGCTGCCCCAATATTTATATGCTTTACTGCACAAACACATAAACTCAGAAAGCTGAAAGAGAGCTCAGAGCTCTCCTAAGTCAACTTCCCTATTTCATTAAGAACCCAAGGTTCAGCATAAGGGACTTGCCTAGGTTCATGCAGCTGCATGCGGCACACCAGCAGCAGAACCAGGGCAAGAATCTAGATCTCCTGATGGCACAGTCCGTGGTGACCCTTTCCACTGTGTTATGGTAAATTCGGCAATCATATATCAAAAAATCAGTATGCAAGACTGTCACTGTCTGTAAGATAATATAAAAACTCGTACTTAGTATGCTGGAGTATTTTTTTCCAATGTAAGATTTATTTCCAGGGCGCCTGGGTGGCTCAGTCAGTTAAGCATCCGACTTCACCTCAGGTCACGATCTCGTGGATTGTGGGTTTGAGCCCTGTGTCGAGCTCTGTGCTGACAGCTCCAAGCCTGAAGCCTGCTTCAGATTCTGGGTCTCCCTCTTTCTCTGCACCCTCCCCTGCTCGCACTCTGCCTCTCTCTCTCTGTCAAAAATAAATAAACTTCAAAAAAAAAAAACCAACAAAAACAAAACAAAAAGATTTATTTCCTATACCATAAATTTCACACACTTAAAGTACAACTGACTTTCAAACAACACAGGGATTAGGAGCACCAACCACTCCACCCTGCACAAAAATCCACGTATGACTTTTAACCGCCCCCCCCCAAGACGTAACTACTAGTAGCCTACTAAGAAGCCTTAGCGATAACATGAACAGTTGATTAACACATATTTTGAATGTTATCTGTAATATAGACTGCATTCTCACCATGACGTTAGCCAGAGAGAAGGAAATGTTATTAAGAAAATCATCAGGAAGAGAAAACCCATTTATAGCACCGTACCGTATTTATTGAAAAATACCTGCGTGAAAGTGGACCCGTGCAGTTCAAACCCATGTTGTTCAAAGGGTCAACTAAAAGGTTCAGTGGCTTTCAGTATATTCACAGAATTGTGCAACCACTGCCACAATCTAACTTTAAAACATTTTCAACACCCCCAAAAGAAACTCCAGACCCCTCCATTAGCAGTCGCTCGACATTCTCCTTTACCCCAACCTCCCCGCCAGCAGCAGGCAACCACTAATCTACTTGATCACCATAGATTTGCCTCGCCTGGACGTCGCATATAAATGGAATCGTACAGTACATCACCTTTGTGTCTGGCTTCACTCAGCATAATGTTTTCAAGGTTCACCCATGTCATAGTATACATCAGGACCTCATTCATTCATTTTTTTTATTGCCATGTAACATTCCATTCCCGTACAGATAGAACACATTTTGTTTACCTGTTTATCAGTTGCTGGACACTCGGGTTATTTCCAGTTTGCTATTATGAATAATGCTGCTCTGAACGTTCATGGACAGGTTTTTATGTGAACATGTTTCCATTTTTCTTGGGTATATACTTAGCAGTGGAGCTGTAGGGTCACTATGTCAGAATCTTAAAAAAAAATTTTTTTTTAACATTTATTTATTTTTGAGAGAGAGAGGGAGAATGTTGGTGAGTGGGAGAGGGCTAGAAAGAGGGAAACAGAGGATCTGAAGCAGGTTCTGCACAGTGAGCACAGAGCCCAATGTGTGCCTCGAACTCATGAACTGTGAGATCATGACCTGAGCCAAAATCAAGAGTCGGGTATTTAACCGACTGAGCCACCCAGGTGCCCCAGAAATTGTTTAATATCTGAGAATTGAACAGCTTTTGGAAGAGTATTATTTGAAACTTTAAAAAAAAAATCTCTTAAATGTAGGTAGAAGAGTAAGAAAGTAAGTAACACATAGTTTATAAAGCAACAGTTGCACATTCTCTAATGCGTGTCTCTAAATGGACCAGGAAATTTGAATTGTCAAAAACCCACTATTCAGTGCGATATTTACTTATATCATCTACCAAAATTCCTTAGAAGGAAGGCTGCTAAATGTTGAATGAATAATTCTTTTCTCAGGGCCAGTTCCTTCAGACTGAAAAGGCAACAATTATCCAGACAGAAGATGAAAACAAATATGCCAGAGCATAGTATGAACAAAGATTAGTTATGTCCTCTGACTCAGAAAGTAGAAACACAGTGAGCAGCCTGACGTACATTGAGAAGCTGTCATTTTCATGACAGAAGCTGCCACAGATGGCAGAGGAGCAATAATTATTCTGCCATTTCACTACTAGATTTGCCTCATATTGTACAGATTGTATTCTCCTCTGGTTCATCCTCCAAAATATGTACTTGCCTAAAAACTGATGATTATAGAATATAGATGCTCAGAAAAGGGCCGGCAGCTGCCAAGAGATAAAATCATTTCCAAAGTGGAATGCAGAAGCCAATTCAGAACCTGGGCTTTCCTTCCATGAACATGTGAGAGGGGTTGGAAGAGGCGGCTATGATGCAACTGATGAGCAGCCTCTGACCAGGTTCATGGTCACATGGACACATATTGCTCAATCTGAGGCAAATTCCAAAAGGACTCTTCTCTTATGATATCCGACAGTCAGTGTGCTGGCTTAGGACTCCATGTGTTGGTACATGCTATTTTCACTACCTACAAAGCCCTTCCTGGTCCCCACCTGACAAACTTCTACTCCCGTCCCCTGCCAACTATCTTTCAAAAATCCTGTCCCCTGCGAAGGTTCCTCTCAAGCTCTCCAAATCTCAGTGCTCCTGGGAACTGAGAACACACTGTCACAAGGCTTT
The DNA here is from genome assembly GCF_023721935.1 of Panthera uncia. NCBI lineage: Eukaryota > Metazoa > Chordata > Mammalia > Carnivora > Felidae > Panthera > Panthera uncia. The sequence continues at coordinate 20,126,696 of NW_026057585.1, read as the reverse complement.
GTTTCCAGGTATTATGACCATGGGCTATGCTCCCTCTGGAGTGTGACATTATCTAGAGGGCAGTTTCTGTTAGTCTCTGTAATCCACAACAGCGCCTGGCCCATTTCAGTAAGTGCTTCCAACTCTTTATGGTTAAATGACATGGGGGAATCTATGTTTAAATTGTCTTCAACAACACAATGGATAAGAAATGCCTGAAACTAACAGAATGAACTTAAATTAAATGTAAACAAAGGCCCCATTAAGCCTATACAGTACCCAAGAAAGCCTTCCCTATGTAAAAAACCTGGGTCATCCCCCATTTGGCAACTAGAACAGCCAGGTACGAAATGTGGTCTTGTAAGGGTTAAATTGTAGTGTAGGGCTAATGCTTAGCTTGAAAAATAACAGCTTTGTGTTGACATTGAAGGTTAAGAGATAACAGCCTTGCTTTACTCTTATAAATTACGCCTCATACTCTTGTAAATTAGGCTTCACCAATTAAGGAAGCAAAAGTTCAAAGAAAAGAGCATCAGAGGCAGGGTCAAGGAGATCCACTGGTTGCAACTTAGAGGCAGAAAGTCTAAAGTAAACACCTCATTAGGCAACTGTTTCTAACTCATCTGGAAATTGTTTCTTTGTTCTGTTCCCAGGTGATGATAAAACGATGTGATCGGTTATAAAAACTCTGTACCCCGGCTGTTCGGGGCCGCACTCTTATCAAGAGTGTTGGTCCCGATCGGTCGGCCTTGCCTCTCATTGTAATAAACTTTGTTGTGACTGTCACTGGTGCCCGTAGCATTCTGTTTCAGGAGTCGTGTGGATGCAACATTTGGTGCGTTGGCCGGGAAAGTTAAAGGTCTGAAACAGGGCCCTTTCTTGGATTGTTCCGCGGGAAAGTTAAAGGTCTGAAACAGGGCCCTTTCTTGGATTGTTCCGCGGGAAAGTTAAAGGTCTGAAACAGGGCCCTTTCCTCGGATTGTTCCACCAGAAAGTTAAAGGTCTGAAACAGGGCCCTTTCTGCGGATTGCTCCGCTGACCCCTGGGAAGAAGCTCGGGATTGGGAGAGGTAAGGAATTCTTGGGGCGCGCCATTTGGATGACTCAGGAGGGTCTGCTGGACGCGGCTATAGACCCAGAGTCAGGGATCCTACCGGGACGCTGGTGGACCCCATTTGGTTTGGTTTTTGTCAAGAAGGATCCTATTTTCAGGTGGCTGCCATGGCCTACTGGCCTAGAGATCTCAAATTTGTGTTTTCTTCGTGTCTTAATTGTCTTCTTCCTGTTGACTGTCTGTGCGTCCTTGTCAGTTCTGCCTATCTTTGTCATGGGTCAAAATCAGAGTACCCCCACCCCTCTGAGTCTCATACTAACCTATTTCCAGGACTATAGGAGAGCTGCCTCAGTTTTCGGCCTCCACGTTAAGAAGTCAGTCCTTCGAACTCTCTGCGAGGTGGAATGGACCAGCTTTCAGGTGGAATGGCCTCCACAGGGGACCTTTGACCTTACATTGATATATAAGGTTCATGATATTGTCTTTTCTAGGCACGAAGACCAAATCCCATATATTGGGGCATGGAGGACCCTCATCGAAAACCCTCCAGATTGGTTAAAACTTCTCCTTCCCCTTTCCCCTTGCCTCCCTAAAGTACAGGCTTTACCACTCAAAGGCAGCCCATCTGAAGCTCAAAATAAGAATCTTGACGGGACTAAGCGGCTGCCCCCTCTATCACCTGCACCAGAGGAAGAAGAAGAAACTTACCGCCCGCCGCCCTATAGTTCTCGCTCAAAAAATACAAGTCAGGATGCTTCAGATCAGGAGGCAAGCCTGAGTCAGGACACTCCCCTGAGCCCATCTCATACCCGGTCAGGGACTCCCTTTCATCCCCCTCCCACTGCCCTACCCCTTCGTCCAGGGCCACCCCTGCAGGGTGAAGTCCGACCCTTTATGACTTATGTACCCTTCTCCACTAGCGACCTTTATAATTGGAAGCTTCAAAACCCCTCGTTCTCAGAGAAACCCCAAACCTTAATTTCTCTTCTTGAAACCATATTTGTGACCCATCAGCCAACCTGGGATGACTGCCAGCAGCTCTTGCAGGTTCTCTTCACCACTGAGGAGCGAGATAAGATCCGTCGTGAGGCCCAGAAATTAGTGATGGGGCCAAATGGGCAACCCACCGTGGATCCTGCTGTGCTGGAGGAAGTTTTTCCTTCCTCGCATCCTGAGAATTGGGACCCAAACACCCCTCACGGTAGGCAATCATTAACCCTATTTCGCCAGACTCTACTGGGAGGTCTCCGAGCGGCCGCCCGCCGGCCCACAAACATGTCTAAGGTAACAGAAGTAATTCAGGGAGCTGGGGAAAGCCCCTCGGCCTTCTTAGAAAGGCTCATGGAGGCGTACCGCACCTTTACCCCTATTGACCCTGAGGCACCTGAAAATAGAAGGGCATTAAATCTGGCTTTTGTCTCACAGGCAGCCCCAGACATTCGGAAAAAGTTACAAAAATTAGATGGGTTTGAAGGAAAAAATTTATCTGAGTTAGTTGAAATAGCCCAAAATGTTTTCAACAATAGGGATTCTCAGGAAGAAAGACAGACAAAAAAATTAAGCAGGGTGGTGGCAGCCGTCCTGGATGCCCGTGAGGGAAGAGGACCCAGAGCGCCCAAAGAATTCTGGTCTGAACAAAAGAAAAAAGATAAACAAAGGGTTAAAGTGTCACTGGGAAAAAATCAGTGTGCATATTGCAAACAAGAGGGACACTGGAAAAAGGATTGCCCCAACTTAGCCCAACGCAAAACTGGGCCACCCCAGGTATCTGTGATGGGAGTCGATTTTGACTGACGGGGCCGCGGCTCGGTGGCCCCTTCTGAGCCGTTGGTTACTGTTAATATAGGGGGCCAACCTAAGACCTTCTTGGTGGACACTGGGGCAACCTTTTCAGTTTTAAAACAAGATCCTGGCCCCACCAGGCAAGGGGCAACCCTGGTGCAAGGAGCAACTGGGTCCCAGACTTGCAAATGGACCACTGAACGACAAATAGATTTAGGCCGTAAAACTGTTACACATTCTTTCCTAATTATGCCTGAATGCCCCTACCCTGGATTACTAGGTAGAGACCTACTGCATAAACTAACGGCTTCTTTGAAATTCACTGAAGGGGGTATGCATATTAAAGTCGGCCAGGATGGCCCAACAACGGTAATGGTGACTGTGCCACTTGGGGAAGAGGGCCTGCTCACTCCAGTGCCTAATGAAAATGTTCATGCAGTCGATCCCCTCCTTAAAAGCCTCCAGGCGGATTTTCCCCAGGTATGGGCTGAAACTAATCCACCTGGGCTGGCAATTCATCAAGCTCCCATAATAGTGGAACTTAAGGCATCCGCACTTCCGGTAAGACTAAAACAATATCCCATGTCCCGGGAGGCTAGGCGGGGAATCGCTATTCACATCAAGCGTTTGCGCGACTCTGGCATTTTGATCCCATGCAAGTCGCCATGGAATACTCCGCTTCTTCCTGTCCGGAAGCCTAATTCATCCGATTTCCGGCCAGTTCAAGACCTAAGAGCAGTAAACGCCAGGGTAATGGACATTCATCCCACTGTACCGAACCCTTATACTCTCCTTAGTCTGCTTCCCCCTTCTCAGGTGTATTATACAGTTCTGGACTTAAAAGATGCCTTCTTTGCCATCCCGCTGGCCCCACAAAGCCAGCCACTATTTGCATTTGAATGGACTGATCCTGAAGAGGGAAAAGCTGGACAGCTCACCTGGACGCGACTCCCCCAGGGATTTAAAAATTCTCCTACTCTTTTTAATGAAGCCCTGCACCAAGATTTAGAGCCATTTCGGATTTCCAACCCACAGGTAACTCTATTGCAATATGTTGATGATATCTTGCTGGCGGCCCCTTCTCATTTAGAATGCCTGAATGCCACCAAAGGACTCTTGAGTCTTCTACAAAAACTGGGGTACCGAGTGTCAGCCAGAAAAGCACAGGTCTGTCGTACTGCAGTGACCTATCTAGGTTACAACCTTAAAAAAGGTAAGCGCTACCTTGGTGAACAAAGAATTCGGGCCATACTCGATATTCCTCAGCCTAAAACTCGCAAACAAGTCCGCGAGTTCCTTGGGGCGGCAGGCTACTGCAGACTATGGATACCTGGCTTTGCTGAACTGGCAGCCCCTTTGTATGCCACCCTCAAAGGGTCTCCAGAATCCTTCATGTGGGGAGAGACTCAAACCAAAGCCTTCCAAGCCTTACGAGATGCTCTCGTGACCCCACCAGCCTTGGCCCTACCAGATCCCACCAAGCCATTCCATTTGTTTGTAGCCGAAAAAGGGGGGGTAGCCAAGGGAGTTCTGACACAGCGCCTAGGACCTTGGCGCCGACCAGTGGCTTATTTATCAAAACGGCTGGATCCAGTTGCTTCCGGGTGGCCCCCATGCATTCGACAAATTGCTGCCACTGCGCTTCTAGTTAAAGATGCAGACAAACTAACCTTAGGGCAAGCATTGTCTGTCACGGGGCCCCATGAAGTGGAAACTTTACTGCGGGCTCCCCCAGAGCGATGGCTGTCAAATGCTCGGATTACCCAATATCAAGCATTGCTACTTGACCAGCCCCGAATACGTTTTTGTGCTCCCACAACCTTAAACCCAGCCACTTTGCTGCCTGAAGGACAGAATCCCCCTCTACACTCTTGCCCAGAAACCTTGGCAATGATCTCGTCCCTCCGCTCTGATCTTACGGACATTCCTTTACATGACCCTGATATCAGCATGTTTTCAGACGGCAGTAGTTTTGTGTTTCAAGGGCAAAGGTATGCCGGTGCTGCGGTGACGACAGACCGTGAAGTTTTATGGCAACAGACCCTTCCCCCAGGAACTTCAGCCCAACGCGCAGAGCTCATCGCACTAACAAAAGCCCTAAAACTTGGAAGAAACAAGTCAGTTAACATTTATACGGACAGCCGCTATGCTTTTGCAACCGCGCATGTACACGGATCCATTTATCAAGAGCGTGGTCTCCTCACAGCAGAAGGCAAGGCCATCAAAAATAAAGCTGAAATTTTAGATCTTCTAGCAGCCATCTGGGAACCTGCGAGGCTGGCAACCATTCACTGCCCGGGACATCAAAAAGGCAACTCCCTAGAGGCAGTCGGAAACCTCCTGGCTGATGCAGCAGCCCGAGAAGCTGCCCTAACTAAAAGTGAAAGTGCCTTGGAGCTACCGATCTTGACAGAGCCCCTGCTTCCACTGGAGCCCAGTTACACTCCTAAAGATTTGGAGTGGATTTCCAGAAAAGGGGGAAGTAAGATGCCAGGACAAAAGTGGTTTCAGGATCCTGAAGGTAAGATCCTCTTACCCGCGGCACTTGGGCGGCGCATGGTGGGTCAGCTCCACCAAGGGACTCATCTGGGAAAAACGAAGATGGCGGAATTAGTGCGGAGAAAGTTCAGGGCGCAAGGGCTGGGAAAAGAGATTGAAGAGGTGGTTGAAAGATGTGTAAGCTGTGCCCAAGTAAATCAGGGTGCAAATAGGAAGGTTTCAGAAGCTAAAAGAGATAGAGGAATTGAGCCAGGCCGCTTTTGGGAAGTAGATTTTACTGAGATTAAACCAGGGAAATACGGATATAAATATTTGCTTGTTTTTGTAGACACCTTCTCCGGGTGGGTCAAGGCATTCCCCACTAAATCAGAAACGGCTCAGGCGACAGTTAAGAAATTATTAAATGAAATAATCCCTAGATTCGGGCTGCCTCTGAGCATAGGATCGGACAATGGCCCGGCCTTCACGGCGCAGGTGTCCCAGGGTCTGGCCCAGGCATTGGGAATAGATTGGAAATTACACTGTGCATATAGACCCCAGAGCTCGGGTCAAGTAGAAAGGATGAATAGGACCCTAAAAGAGACCTTAACCAAATTGTCCCTTGAGACAGGCGAAAATTGGGTTGATGTCCTGCCTTTTGCCCTTTTGCGAGCGCGTTGTACTCCATTTGTCAAGGGATTTTCCCCTTATGAAATTTTATTCGGCAGACCTCCACCTATCCTGCCGAGGCTAGGAGACGATGTAATGGAACAGTTGGAACAGGACCATTTGCTGGCTTCGCTCATGGCCCTGCAACATGTACAGAAGGAAATAACCAGGGCCTTGAGAGAAGCCTTCACTCATCCTCCTGTTCTTCCCCACCCCTTTCAACCAGGAGACTTAGTCTGGGTCAAAAGGCACGAGCCTAAAACCCTGGAGCCGCGCTGGAAAGGACCACACACCGTGATTCTGACTACACCCACGGCCGTGAAGGTAGATGGTGTCCGAACCTGGATTCATCACTCTCAGGTTAAGAAAAACTGCGTGAAGGCGGGAACAACCCAGACTGATGCAGAACCAGATAACAAAGAGCAATGGAAGGTTCAAAGGCATCCAGAAGATCCTTTAAAGCTAAGACTGATGCGGGAATAATAATTTTCTGGGTTTGTATGGTGATAAGTGTGGGGGACTGTATGGAATTGCATCCCCTATCTTTTTGGCCATACCAATGGGAACTCAGGGACACTGTCACGGGAAAGGTGATAGCATCTAATACCTCTTCCACTGTGCCTTGTTTTTTGTTTGATTTATGCGACTTGGTGGGGGACTCATGGGGGACTCTAGTTACTAATTATAAACAGCCAACGGGCTTCGCTCCTCCGGTCCCTGAAAACCCCTATATGGTTACCTATGGATGTGGACACAGGGATCAAGAACAAAAATTGGCTAACATACCAGGGTTATACAGTTGCCCTGCAAATAGAAAGGTCGAATGTGAAGGAAAAGGCCAATACCATTGTGCAAAATGGGGTTGTGAAACGCTGGCCCCCTGGCTGGCAGGACAGGGCCATGATCCCTTAATCACCCTCCTTAGAACTCCAGATCCCAAATGTAAGACTCAAGGAAAATGTAACCCAACAAAAATATGTTTAAAAAAGGTTTCTAGTTCCAGTACCTTTTCCTCTTCCTGGGACACTGGACACACTTGGGGTCTCAGGATGTATGCTCCAGGAGTTGACAAGGGCATTTCCTTTACTATACAACGGGTTAAAAGAAAAACTCCACCCAATCCGGTAGGGCCAAACAAGGATATGATTTTACACCCCCCCACTCTTTCCGACTGTCCCTTCCCAACCTACCCCGCAATCGGGTGCCCCCACAAAGTTGGAATTACCAACTACAGGTCATATCCAGAACCCGTTCTCCCCTGAGACGCATTGGCTAGATGTAGTAGATTCTATGTATGCTTGGCTAAATTCATCTCACACCGAGATTGTACAAGATTGTTGGCTGTGCTTAAACCCTAAACCTCCATATTATGTGGGAGTGGCTACAAATGCTAGCATTGGACAAGACATAGAAAAGCATGTTGTGAAATTGCTAAATCCAAGCACGACATTGTGCCCTTGGGGTTCACGACCAATTTTAACCCTAGGAGACCTCCAAGGGCCGGGTTGGTGTATAGTGTCCCAAGAATATAATTGGCAGAACTCCCCTTACAAAAACTCTTGTGCAGAAGTGTATATTCCAAGTAGTTCAGATACTGATAGCGCCCAAAATATAGCATACCGAGCCCTTACTGGAGCCTGGTTTGCTTGCTCATCAGGAATTACCCCCTGCATTGCAGCCACATACTTTGGGGTCGGCACCCAAGAGATTTGTATCCTAGTTCATATTCTCCCACAAATATACCTATATAGCGGAGAAGCAGGGAGAGAACACTTACGTCTATTTGAAGGACATTCCAGGGTAAAAAGGGCAGCACCAGTCCTCATTCCACTCCTAGTGGGACTGGGAATTGCAGGATCCACAGCTATTGGAACTGCTGGACTCATTGTGGGGGACCAAAATTTCAAAACTGTAAGCAAGCAAGTGGACCGAGACCTAGGCTACTTGGAAACTTCAATTTCTCGGCTAGAACACCAAGTAGACTCTTTAGCTGAGGTTGTATTACAAAACAGAAGAGGGCTTGATTTACTCTTCATGAAGGAGGGGGGCCTCTGCGTGGCCCTCGGAGAAACATGCTGTTTTTATGCGAACAATTCTGGAGTAATCCGAGACACTCTCAGTTTGGTCAGGGATAATCTTAGGGCCAGGGAACGTGCCAGGGAAGCCAGCAATAATTGGTATCAGAGTTTATTCTCTTGGTCCCCCTGGCTCACATCATTGCTTACAGCCGTAGCTGGGCCACTGCTATTGTTACTTCTCGGGTTAACTATTGGCCCGTGCATTATCAATTGGTTAGTACAATATGTTAAGAAGCGAGTTAGTGAAATAAAAATTATGATGATCAGGTCCAATTATATCCCCTTAGTTCCTAATGATGAATCAAGGGATTGATTCACTGACAAGAAAAGGGGGAAATGTAAGGGTTAAATTGTAGTGTAGGGCTAATGCTTAGCTTGAAAAATAACAGCTTTGTGTTGACATTGAAGGTTAAGAGATAACAGCCTTGCTTTACTCTTATAAATTACGCCTCATACTCTTGTAAATTAGGCTTCACCAATTAAGGAAGCAAAAGTTCAAAGAAAAGAGCATCAGAGGCAGGGTCAAGGAGATCCACTGGTTGCAACTTAGAGGCAGAAAGTCTAAAGTAAACACCTCATTAGGCAACTGTTTCTAACTCATCTGGAAATTGTTTCTTTGTTCTGTTCCCAGGTGATGATAAAACGATGTGATCGGTTATAAAAACTCTGTACCCCGGCTGTTCGGGGCCGCGCTCTTATCAAGAGTGTTGGTCCCGATCGGTCGGCCTTGCCTCTCATTGTAATAAACTTTGTTGTGACTGTCACTGGTGCCCGTAGCATTCTGTTTCAGGAGTCGTGTGGATGCAACAGTCTCAAGCGCAAGCCACCTTTCTACCATCAGTTCTGGGACCAAGCTACCTGATAAATACAAGATGTCCCACAACTCTCATTTCTCCCCCCCATCTTTTCAAAGATATTCTGCATTGAAATACCTTTGCACATTCTTGTTTCCACGGAAGCTCTAGGAGAAGACCCGATTTGCCTTGGGGGAGTCATCACTCGTTAGATAAGATCACCCTTGTGAATTTCCCCAAACCTTTAGGGACTAACAAAAATCAGAAGCTATATGACTCCATCTGGCAGGCACTATACATGATTAACCAACAGACAATACAATCTTACCTAGCTGAGAAATGAAAATTTAGTTTCGATTCAGAAACTGACAAAAAAAACAACAACAACAAAAAAACCCTTAGACTTCAGGACAATTGGCAGAAAAAGAAAACTAAGTGAGAACACTGCCCCCAAGTGCCATTCACTATTGCCCAGAGTAAGCCTCTTGCATTACAATTTCGAGCCACGCAAACTAGAATTTACTTCATGGCAAAACATAGAATGCTAGCAATAGTACATGAAGGTCACTTTTCTTCAGAAGTCTTTTCCAGGTGCTCTACGGTATCCTGGGAAGTTTGGCTGTTAGTATTTTCCCCATATTCAAGAAACTCATTCTTTTCACTGCTATTTTTTTAAGTGCCATACCGCTTTTCTCATCCTTTTCCAACTTTTTTTAATGTTTATTCATTTTTGCAAGACAGAGAGAGACAGCACAAGCAGGGGTGGGGCGGAGGGGGGCGGGGGGACACAGAATCTGAAGCAGGCTCCAGGCTCTGAGCTGTCAGCACAGAGCCCGACATGGGGCTTGAACTCACGAACCATGAGATCATGACCTGAGCCGAAGTCAGATGCTCAACCGACGGAGCCACCCAGGCGCCCCTCCTTTACCAACTTCTATTCTCTGCTTCCTAAATGATTTTCCCTCACTTTTCCTCCTGAAGAACCCATCTGTTCTTACAAGGCTCTTCTTAATGCCCATTACTTTCTTCATAGGTCTAAATACATCAAAATAAGTTAAGTTATTTTGTGTTATTAATAAATATTCTGTATTTAGGAATAGGAAAAACTGGAGTGGGAATAGACTTATAGTCATAATAAATGATAAAAGTGTCCACAGTGTCAGATTCATCTTGTGATCATGCTGTATTTATGATCAATGGTACAGTGTTCTGAATGGACCATTCAGATGACCACAATCTAGATCACCTGTGTCATGGACTGGCTGCTAGCATGAACATGATTAGTCTTTTTTTATATTCACAGTCTAACTGCCAACATATATAAGATCCCTGACAGCCAATTTAAAGCCTGTCTTTTAGAAGGCTTAGTCCTGCAGTCACTTCATTCTGAAACTGTAGTTCTGAAACAGACGTGCTAAAGCAGATTTATAAAGAGCTACCTTTACTGCAAGACCACATTTGAATAGATAGATGCTGCAGCTACAGGTCATTTCTCACTACAAGCTGTAAGCAAAGAATTTCTGTACTGGGTACACTGAAGATCAAGTCCTCCTGTCGGCAGCCTGGCTGAGTGAGCCATTCTGAGCCATTTTATAGGTAAATCAAGGTTGAGTGAATACCAAGGGCAGCATTTAAAACAGGGACAACAGCCAATAAGTACCTGTGTTTCCATTTCCCTCTCCAATCCTACCCCATATCCATAGCAAAGGTTGCCCAAGAGTCCTGGCATTTTTTTTTTTCCTCCTAAGCCTCTACAAAAGCATCATACTCCTTTTTAATACTTCCTCAGACAGCTACTGTCAATTAACTGGATTTACTTAATCATCACTCATTCAAGAGGACATAATATATAATTGTTATGTGTAAAGTTTTTTTTAAAAGTACTGCCTCCTTTAATCGAGCCATTTGTTAGGGAGGCAGACAGCGAGGTCCTCTCTACCCTCAAAGCGCACAGGTTATGCTAGATAAAATTATGCTAGATAAAAGTTTGTTTTAGCCTTGCAGCCTTCACCCGGAACTGCCAATTAATTGCAGCTATGATGAAGATGATGATGATGATGATGTTTGGAGATGACCAATTCCATGGACATGTATTAGGGTCAGGAGCAGGAATGGCTTTATTTCTAAGAGGAACATCCACAACTTGTAAGGATCCAAGGAGTCAATGCATCCTAAGAAGAAAGCCTAGAAATAGAAAAGCATTTTTAGCTCAGTACAGTGCCATGCAAAATTAGTTCCAGAAATGGGTCAAAAAGAAACCAAGTACATCTGCAAATGTATTACTTTTACCATTCTAGGATAAGAGAGCTTTTCATTTGAACTTCTGTTTCAGTCACAGGAAAATGGAGGGAAGGCAAGACTGTCAGGCAACAGATCTCTGGAATATTCTATGGAACCTTCTTTCTGTTACAAAATACTGGTTTTCAGCAATAAACTCACATTCCAAAACAGCTCTCTAAGAGAAACAGATTTCATACGTATGAATTATAATTCATAAGTAGTTTCAGATATCAAACCTAACATCAAAGCAATCCTAATTCATATAAACTTTCTAACATTATTAGAGGAAGTCCGAAATACCATGGTAAATATTCATCAGTCAACATTTACAGGCCCCTCCCACCTGCACCAGACCGTCAGGCCCTAGGGATGGTAGTGCCCAGACCACCCAGTCCCTGCCCTCAGGGAGCTCAGCAACAGTAATGAAAATCGGCAGACCTCTGCCTTCTGTGTGCTACAGAATATCTCAAATCGGCAATGTTTCAAACTTTATAGAAGGAAATTAAAACGTATCCACCCCCATTTTGTAGATGGGATAGCTAAGACTGAGCACGTTAAATGATTTTCCCTGAGCACAGTAGGTCCCACCAAACTCCAAACCTCACACGTGAGTCACTTTGTATTTTCAGTGTCCTCTGCACAGTCTCTTATCTTCAGCTTTGTTCTAGTACCAGAGTATTTCAACTATATGGGTATTGGCTTTATTCTGTAAGCTGAACTATTTCAATGGATAAGACTAAAAAGAGGCCTTACAGTATTTTCTAGTATATGTGCTGCCGAAGCAAGCACCCTTACAGTATTTTCTAACAGACCCTGGCTCAAGTAAGAACTTTCATTTCCAAGGAAACAAGAGTATCTCTATAGGAAATCATTTTTCTCAGATAAAAATATTGGTACTACACTCATGTTCACAGCAGCATTACTCACAACAGTCAAAAGGTGGAAGCAATCCAATATCCATTAACAGAAGAATGGATAAACAAAATGTGTTATATACATACAGTGAAATATTATTTAGCCTGTAAGAGGAAGGAAATTCTAACACATGCTACACCATGGATGAATCTTGAGGATATTATGCTAAGTGAAATAAACCAGTCACAAAAGACAAATACAACGTGATTCCACTTATATGAGGTATCTAGAGTAGTTAAATTCATACAGATAAAAAGTAGAATGGTGGTTGCCAGGGCCTGGGGGAAGGAGGAAATGGGCAGTTGGTTAATGATACAGAGTTTTAGTTCTGCAAGATGAAAAAGTTCTGGAGATTGGTTGCTCAACAATGTAAATATACTTAACACTACTAAACTATACACTTGAAAACGGATAAGATAGCAAATATTATGTGTACTCTACCACAATTAAAAAAAAAAACAAAAAAAATACTGGTACTTACCTCATTATGGTAAAGTTTTAATTTTTTAAAAATTTCCTTTATGGCTTCTGTAATTGATAGGAACAGGATCTCTTGGCACTATTAGGGGAAATCAAAGAATTTTCTGTGATGTTTTTGTCAGTCATCAGGAGATTTTTAAAACTGCTTTCAATGCCATTGTCGATAGGCTTCAAATTATTTTTAGAAATTAAAATTAGGTGTTCTGTGTTTTAAAAGTTACATTTAGGGGCATTCACTTTTGAATGTACCTTCTCTGTAAAGAGAGCTTTCCTACTATTCTTACTTTCGAATCTTATATTCTAATAAACTTTTGTCTGCTGCTCAAAAAATAGATAAATAAATAAATATTTAGGCAGTGAGATAGACAATGTCTTCCTGTGAGGTTGCAGCTAATGCTGCTATATTTTTGTCTTCATCTTTGGGACGTATGTAGAGGCAGAAAAAAAATCACATCATCCTATCTAATGGGTTTGCACAACTGAAGCCTATATGCCATATATATGTGCCATGGAGCAAAACCATGGAATGCAATTTGCACTTATGCTCAATTTCTAGATTTTTAAGAATCTGTAGTTTTATACACCATCACAGTTTCTTTTTTCACTCGAGGTTCACAGGGCATTCAATTTGAAGCATCTAAAAAAGCATGGGGTCTAAATTGGGCTGCAGATAAATGCCAGGGTTGATCACTGAGGAATGACGGATGGCATCCTTCCTATTCCTTACTGACAACTGTCTGAAAGGAGCTGGAACCCTGACTGGAGATAAGCGTCTGCCCCTTTATTCTCTCTGCTTTCATTTCTCACAGTCCTCAATCACATGTCTGAGAAGCTGGGGGCTTTCTCTGTTGCTTAGTGCAATGCAATTAATTAGTGGAAGAAGATCTAAACAAATGTTCAAAAGTGCAGGATAGGAATCTACTTATTAGTTTTAAATGTTCATTACTATATCTATTTTATAACCTTAAAAACCCATTTAATCTTTTAAGACATGAAGGCATTAAGAATTATGGTTGGAGTCTTTCAAAATCCTGCCTCTGTAATGACCACCTGCATTGAGCTGAAGAATCATTTTTTGGTTTTCTGAAATAATGTTCCTTCATGATACAAGTTATTGAAGGGACAATAGGATGGCTGGGACAAAATGCTTGATACATACCAAAAGACTCTCTGAGTGACAGTTGTGTCCCTTTGCTACACCAAGGGCATACCTTGTACATATATTAAACATCAGACAATTCTAAAATCCTAGACTGATTTGCCTGCCACTCTCTCTCCTCACATCAGCTTCTTCCCAAAAAATTCTTCTGGGGAAAGAACTTTTGACTTAATTGGCTTTTTAATTGTTTCCCTCCAACTGTCTTGTGTCCAGCACAGAGCCTAGCAGATAGCAGACAATAAATGCTGAATGAAAGAAACTAAATTTAACTTTGATAGGACAATATATATTGGTCAACATATATAGAAGAAATATTTCAAGTGACAAAAGAACTGAGACACAAACATTTCCCACTCCTAGAACTTTCCCTGATTTAACTAGTGTCCAGTTTGTATTTCCAACAAAATGACTTTAGTATTGAAGTTGGTAATGATGCCATCCAAGACTGAAAGATGTGAAGTAGGACTGTCACTTTTTGAAGGGAGAAGGCCCTCACGGGAATATCTGTATCCTTCCGGGTGGGGAGTGGGGCAATTGGGGAGTCCCAGGAAACCATTGTAACTGAAATCAAACTTCAATTGCTCCAACTTGTATTTGAAAGGGATATGCAGATTTCTCCATAAACCAGCTGAGAAATTTCTTATTTGTAGCAATATAGGATAAAATGCAGAATTTATTTTCAAAGGCAGAATACAAAAACACAGGCTCAAATTGCATCTGACCTTGATGAATTAAGAGAACACTGGAAATCAGTTACTGAAAGCTGGTTATTTGCATACATCTCCCCCTCCTCTCCCCACTTGATCATATTGAAATAAAGCCGTTTGGAGAAAAACCCAATTACCATGGAAATACTTATCTTTAGCCTAGTTTGCACCCACTTAATGTTTCCCCAGCAGTGCAGTAGAGTAAAATTCAAAGTCTATGGCTAATATAAAAGCTTCCTAAAAAATATATGTAAATTCTACTGATTAAGAATATTTCTATGTTTAAGTTAAAATAATGATATATATGTCCAAAAAGGCAAAGAGAAAATACTCTTTCCAGAACTTAATTTCTGGAACCTAGATGTTTTACACAGCAATTTTAATTAACATGAACACTGAATAAAATTACATTTTCAAAAATAAAGCCAACGAATCCCTATCTCACTCACGCACAAAGTTCCAAGAACCAGAGCAAAACATGCATATATCCTTACTGCAAAAATTTTTTTACCACAAAAGCATTTTGCTATTTCCTTACCTCGAGTGCAGACGATTGCAGTGTGGACAGCAGATTTACTTGCTTGCAGCCTGGTTCTCATAGAACGGAAGGGGCCTCTCGCTTGCTCATTTTTTGTTTTTGTTTTTTTCTAAACCCAGCAGCGTGCATCCACCCAGCCTCATTCGCTGGATTGATAACCTGGAAAAAACACCGCCCGCAAAGTGAGCGCCTGAAGCAGGGGACAGTCCCCGGGTGGCCGCCCCTCCCTTTCGGTGACGCTCCACTTCCTGTTAAACTAAAAGGCAGTTCCCAAGACGCTCGGTTTTGTAGTTTCTAGCCCACTTCCAAAAGCCAGCCCTCCTTTCTCGCATTTCTTCCCCAAGGTAACAACTTTTAATCATTCACGTGATGGACCACCTGACCTCACCCAACCAAACAATTTTCCGGAAAGGCGCCCGCAGGAAGGTTCCAACCACTGTGGGTGACTGGGGCAGGCCCGAGGGCTCGTCTCCTTGCGCCCCGCGAGCCCTCGCATCCCACCGACCGGCCAGCTCCTCCAGCATTTCCCTCAAATGCGCAGGGCGGCTCTGACAAGAATTACAGCCGCGGCTGCGGCCCTCAGGATGACCTGGAAGTGAAGAGGGACCTGCACGAACTCGAATTTCGGGTGGTTCGCGGGCTGAGATTGTCCGGGAAGCAATGCCTTACCCAAACCTCAATTCCAACACGGTCTCCTAGGAGTTTCCTTTAAAGGGCGTCTTCTGATACATTTAACTTTCTTTAGAAAGACATTTATTGATTGCTTCCTACTTGGCAGTATGGAAGGTCAGGCGCTGTTTGGGGGGACCGGATTACTAGGATTTGGGTGCCCCAGAGTTCACCCAGCAAAACTATCACGCTTCCTGCGGGCTGGCAGCAACGCGTTCTGGGTTTTAAAGCCCTGCTACCTAAAGCACCGGGACTTAGTTAAGAGGGGGCAATGGCGAAAGGGCACGCGCTGGACACCAGCGCATCCGGGAACATCAGTAGGCGGTCGGGGTGGGCGAGAGCAGGCTCTCAACCAACCAGCCATCCTAGTCTGCGGGTCGCCACCTCAAGATTTTTTCGTTCCATCCCAGGCCAGCGCCTTAACTACCTACTAGTTGCCACCTTTTTCCGCCCCTACAGAGCCCCCGCCGTAAGCTCCGCCCCTCACCACGCAGCTCCCGCCCCCCCAGCCCCGCCTCCCCACTTCGTGTCCCAGGACTCGTTGCGCGGCCCGGGCCGGAAGTCGGCGAGTTCCCGGGTGTGTGTCTGTGTCTGTCTGTGTCTCGAAGCGGCACGCGGCCCGTGACAAACGCTGGGGAATCCCACCTGAGGCGTCGCCGCTGTCACTACCATCACCCACGGAGCCACTACTAGAGGGGAGTAGACCCGGCCCTTCGCCGGGCAGAGAAGATGTTACCCCTGTCCATCAAGGACGATGAATACAAACCACCCAAGTTCAATCTGTTCGGCAAGATTTCGGGCTGGTTTAGGTGCGGGGTGCTGTTTTTGCGGGAAAGGGGTATCCGGACGTAGGGGAGAAGGCCCAGACCTAAGGATGGCCCGAGATCCAGGGAGGGAGCATCAGGGACACCTTCCTTCGCTGTGAGGAAAGGAGCGTTTGGGCTGGGAGGGTCTTTAAACCGGGACCCAGCCTCCGGGTCCTGGCACCCCTTTGACTCTCCCGCCTCTTCTCCACTTTTATCACTCCCAGGTCTATCCTGTCGGACAAGACGTCCCGGAACCTGTTTTTCTTCCTGTGCCTGAACCTTTCTTTCGCTTTTGTTGAACTACTCTACGGCATCTGGAGCAACTGGTAACCAAAGGGAAAAGGGTTTGGGCGGAAGCAGGGGGTGGGGGAAACGAAGCAGTGTTTGCTTAATGCCACGTAGCTCCTCACCAGGAGGTTCAGGTCTTTGCTGTTCAGCTCTGCTGCTGAGTTGCTTTCTCATATCCACAGCAATCTGGCAAGGCTACGTTTAAGATCCGGGGCCCATCACGTGCAGCAGTTATTAAGATTTGGGTCCCCGCCCCCATCCCCCTCCCGCCCCCCCCCCCGCCCCGTCAAGTAAGAGTGACCAGTCTCTTCTTCATTTTGGCCGATGGAAAGAGTCATCCCTAACTACAAACCTTAGCTTTCCCACTTTCTTGGAATTAGAAGAAACCTGTTTCCTGCGTCTTTTGGGTGGGAGTGTTCCTTGCTTCTTTCTGGGGGAGTGGCATCTGGATTTCACCCTTAAGATCTGAGACGGAATATCTTAGATGTTCAACCTAATTTATTATTAAGAGCTTTATAAAGAAGCTATCCAAAGAAATATGTGTCATTCACTTCTCTTCTCTTTAATTTTATGCTGCAACTGTCTCATGATTTCCCTCTGGTCTTGATTGCAGTAGAAAATCCGGTACAGTTTTCTAAAAACTTACAGCCCCTGAATTGATGGGTTTTTGTGCCATCTTTGGGCTTTTTTGTTTTTGAACCTGCTTTGGGAAGAGGTAAATCCAGGAACTCTGGAATTGAAATATTATTATTTCCAGGTATTTACTGTTGAATAACTTAAGGTCTTGTAAAATTGTGCAGCTAACAATAAGATCGTTACATTTCTAAGTGTGCAGATTCCTCTTTAAATCTCATACTCATTTGAGAATCTGATAAAAGCCAACCCTCAAAATTTTATGTAAAACTTCAGGAGTGATATGGAGTTCCTTGAAATAGATTTTGAACCCTAGATTAAGAACCTATGCTATTTATGCTTTATTTTCTGTTACTTAGAGTTAGTCTCTTTCCTCTGTAGTCCATTTTTAGAGAGAATTGCTGTCCTTGATCTTTATCTCTATCGAGATTGAGCAATGACGTTAAATAAGATCACCATTTTTTGTGACATTTACATTTTTATATTAAAAAGTGGACTTCTTTTCAGTTCAGATGTCAACTCAATTTTATAAAAAATACTCAGCACATTATGAGGGTTATTGATTTAGTCACTACTTTAAAAGGAATATTGAGACATAGTAAAATCTTAGTGTATGTAATAACCATTTTGAACCCTCTGAGAAGCAGATATATGTATCTTGTAATATTAATATTCTTCAATGTATTATGCATGTTAAAAACACTATGTTATAGTATAATAGTCATGCTTTATTATAAATATACAGTGTTTATAATATATTTTGCTCTTCTTAAATTATGCCATATTGTGGCATGTGTACTGATTGTATTCAGGCTATAACTTGGTTTATATGTGTACACTTTACATTACAATACATTATCTTTCACTGTGGCCTTTTATGGCATAAATTACTATGTGAAATGTCTTGTTCAGGGGAATTATATTTGAAGTGCCCACATCACTTCTTTCGTGGAAAGTTAGGTATAAAGTAAATTTTTTGATCTGTAGAGATCTATTGAAGAAATTACAGTTGACCCTTGAACAACATGGGGATTAGGGAAATGAACCCTGTACAGTCAAAAATCTGTGTATAACTTTTGACTCCCCAAAAACTTAACTTCAAATAGCCTGCTGTCCACCATAATCCTTAGCGAGAACATAAAGTTGATTAACATGTACTTTATATATTATGTGTATTATGTTACTGTATTCTTACAATAAAGTAAGCTAGAGAAAAGAAAATGTTATTAAGAAAATCATAAGGAAGAGAAAATACATTTCTGGTACTGTACCAAATTGAAAAATAACTGCATATAAGTGAACAAGCCTGCATTGTTCAATCACTGTACTAAAACCATTGTTTTCCAAGCCGTTTGCCATTAGTCACCAGTACCGAAGGAAAACATCAGTGGTACATGACTTTTTCTTCTGCCCTTTGGTGGCTTGTTTTTCTAACCTTAGGATCTCTTTTCCTACAATTTACTCTCTTTGTGTTATTATATCTTCCACATTTGAAATCTAGCTCTGAGCTAGTGTCTGTCTTACCTAAATCATTTAGTAGGTATTCATCATTATACTAACATCCATGTCCACACCACTTACCGATATTAATTTTTATCAGTGGGTTGGAAGTACAAATACATTGCTATTGAAGCCTTGACAGGTTTAAAAATTGCTTGGGCCTTTTCATAATCTGGATTTTTGCGTCTTATTTAGATATCGCAGTTTTCAGTCCCTTTTGTTGACTGGTCAACAATTTCCTTATATAATTGGATTATCTTTGTTCCTAAAGTTTCAATTAGATTTTAAGTTCCTTGAATAAATGTCTCACCAAAATTTATTTTGTTTGTCATAGTCATTTCTGTATTCATTTTCATTCTATAAAAATTAAGTTTCAAGATGTTATGAACATGAAATGTCAAGAATTTTTTCCATTATAGAATTAAAAGGTGAATAAAACATGCTGTCTTCACAAATAAAGGTTAATAGAAACAGTTGTTGATCCAGTTGCAAAAAATAAATAGTTCTGCTTCTTGTTTAGAGCCTTCATTATTTAAAGGAAGGACTTGGTTCATATTTTTGATGGTGAGAATGTGTCATCGGTGGAAGAATAGCTAAGTTCTTTGTGTATTTTTCCACCTTTAAATATCCACTGCCTTTTACTTTTCTGCTATAATGTAAGCTCCCTTAATGTAGAGATCTTTTCTATCTTATTCAGGCACCTTAGTACATGGCACATAGTATGGCTAATGTATATTTGCTGAATGAAGGAATGAAGGAATAATGAATGTATGGAATTAATCTACCGACACTAAGTGTACTAACTGCCCTATTAGAGAGGAGGAAAACCTTACAACTCCTCTTTTCTCTTACTCTTTGAAGTTAAGAAAATGATGGGGATACCATATGTGATCTTTCCTTTTAAGATTCTTTTCTTTCTATCATTTTATTTTATTTTCTTTTGGTATTATTGTTGAGTAACTACTTCATCTTGAGTTAATATAGTATAAGTATGTGGTTTTGTACCATCTAGGATTAAGTGCTTTTTCAAGTTACAGAAAAATCCCCAAATAATGATTTCTTACATATCACAAAACTTTTATTTTCACGATGGCTGTCATTCCAACTATCCCTAGCAGCAGATTGTCCAAAACAGAGAGAAAAAGAGGTAAAAAGTGTATATAGTGTCTTTTAAGGAGATTTATCTGGACACACATAGAACACTTATAGTTCAGTGCTAAGCCTTTATCTTATTGGTTGTGCCTACTTGCAAATGTCATCTTTGTTCCAGTCAAACAGGTATTCTGCTGAAAGTTAAGGATTCTTTACCAAAAAAAGAAAGGAAATATATGCATACTGTAGGCTCAGGAAGTGAGACTAGAAAGAGATAAACTAGTCTGACTTCTATAGATAGAAAACTGAGGCCCAGGTTTTGTTTTGTTTTTTTTACCCCAGAGTAGCAGTAAAGCCTAGAAGCACCTGTCGTCCAGGGATTTTTTTTTTCCACTACACTGTGATTTTTTTCCTAGTATTCCACTATAGTTTCCTTTGTTCTTATGCTCTTTTAACTGTACTTAACTGTTTGTTAGAAAACTTCAGTAATATTTTTTACCAAAGCTGTTGCAACAATTTTCCCCTTAGACATAGAGGGAACTCATATAACTCTAAAGGTAAATGTCTTTGTATTACCAAAGTAAATATTTGTTCAGGAAATGTGTGAGGCCATACTGGACATTGATTTGTTCCTACTTCTGTATAATATGTCATATATTTGTAAAGTAACTCGGTAAAGAAAATGCTTCTATTAATCACATTTTTCTATAGAATTAAAAGATATTTATCTTTGTCTTTCATCAACTTTTCTGTTCTTAAAAGACAGTTTACCACTTTATGGTGATGACTTCTGCTTTCCTGTAGTTTTGTTATTCACCTTAAAAATGCAGGCAAGTATTCCACTTTGCTGAAATTAAAAAAAAATTTTTTTTTGATGTTTATTATTTATTTTTGAAATAGAGACAGAACATGAGCAGGGGAGGGGCAGAGAGAGGAAACAGAATCCAAAGCAGGCTCCAGGCTCTGAGCTGTCAGCACAGAGCCTTGTATGGGGCTCAAACTCACGAGCTGTGAGATCATGACCAAGCCAGAGTCGGATGCTTAACTGACTAAGCTACCCAGGCGCCCCTTTGCTAAGAATATTTTTAAGTAAGGGATTATATAATGGAATGTAATAGAGTTGTGGGTTTTTTACCATAACTGTCATTAGTTTAACAACTTATGCAAATGTCAGGATTCTAATTTCTTCCTAATAAATTGGTAGTTAAGTTTTTCTACTTTCCATCTCATGGAAAGTTATCGTGATTATTCCCTGTCTTCAGTTTTGAATTAATCTTTAACAACACACTATAGATATACTGTTAGCTTAGTTACCAGATCTTTTTAAAATTTTTTATTATGGAAAATTTTAAGCATAAGGAAAAGAGAGTTTAATGGACCTCATGTTCCCATCATTTATCAACATGTAGTCTATTTCATTTCCTCTGTGTTATCTGTCTCACCACTGGATTATTTTAACACAGATACCAAATATAATTTCCTTCCTAACTACTTCAGTATGAGTCTCTAAAAAAAAAAAGGCCCCCCCCACCCCGTAATACTACCCAGTGCCATTCTCATCTTTAAAAATTAGGAATTTATTAATATCAAATGTCCAGTTAGGGTTCAGATGATCCTTATTGTCTCAGAAATTCTTTCTACAGTTAGTTTTATAAGTCAGAATCCAAATAAGATCTAATCCAAACAAAATCATACTTGGATCCAAACTCCTATCCAAGCATATTTGGTTGATATGTCTCTGAAATCTCAATTTATGGACTCTCTTTCTCCCTTTTGTTTGTTTTTGCCCCAATGACCTTAAATAAAATCTTTTTTGAGAATTTCTTTTGCTAAATGTTTTACTCACATTTATTATATTTTGTTTCAGTGATCAGGTTTCTCTTTTATGTTCTAAGAAGTTTTCCTTATTAAAATATCTTTAGAAAGTAGTCACTTAAAAAAAGTTTAAAAATTAATTTTAGAGAAACTGACAGTATTTAAAGATGGGAGCCTAAAACAGGTATGCTGCTTTTAACAACTAATTGTTCTTTATTAGGTTACATTTGGTATGTAAATCATATAACCTGAAATATTCTTATGCTGTCTTTATTTACAAGGAAATTTATGCCATGCGGTTTAAATGACAATTCATAATAAGAAACATTTGCTAATATTGAAGATGAACAATAAAATTGACATTCCTCATGGGTAGTGTTTTGATGTATGATAGAACAGAGAACTAGAAGTAGACTCTTTTTCATTTGAGTTTGTCTATATAGTTGCAGCTGAGTAATTTTCAAATCGTGATACCAGGTTTAAAAAAACGTTGCAATGCTTTAAGAGAACATGATTCCACTTTAGAAGAGGGAGTAGTTTTTCAGGTAGAATCATATTTTATACTATACTAAAAGTGAAATAACATTTGGGGGCACCGGAGTGGCTCAGTCAGGCGTCTGACTCTTGATTTTGGCTCAGGTCATGATCTCATGGTTATGAGAACAAACCCTGCGTGGGACCCCGCGCCGAGCATAGAGTCTGGTTTAAGCTTCTCTCTCCCACTCCTTCTGCCCCTTCCCCACTTGTGCGTGCATGTGCATGCATGCACTCTGAAAAAAAAATCTTTAATGAAAATTAAATTTACTTAAAATTTAAATAAATTGAAAATCTCATTTTGATGAGTATTAAAATTGCCAAGCTATATCTAAACCTCTTGAAAAGGGAACTTAATTGCTGTGGTGTACAGAAGAGGTTTACCATTTCCCTCCCATGTAGGCAGTGTTTGGTGTCCACTAAATATGTTTAAAATAAATTTGTTGTAAAGAAGATAGTGCTAGTGTGTATTAATTTGCTAGGGCTGCTGTTACAAAGTACCACAGTGGAAAGTTATTGTCTTATAGTTCTGGAAACTAAAAGTCTAAGATCAAGGTATTGGCAGTGTTAGTTCCTTCTGAGATCTGCATAGAAGAATCTGTTCCATGCTTTCTCCTAGCTTCAGTTGCCTTGCTGGCAATCTTTGGCATTCCTTGGCTTGTAGAAGCCTCATCTGATATGTGCCTTATCTTTTACTCAGTAGTCTCTCTGTGTGCATGTCTGTCTCCAGATTTCCTCTTGTTATAAGGACAATAGTCATATTAGATTAGGGCCCACCTTGCTAAACTAACTAATCTTAATAAATTATGTTTGCAGTGACCCTGTTTTCAAATTAGCTCACAGCAGAGGTACTGGAGATGTAGGACTTCAACTTAAGAATTTAGAAGAGGACACAATTCAACTCACAGCAGGTTTTACTAAATATATGTGTACATCAGTGTATCATTTTCATTTATATTTATTTAGAATGAATATCCTGCCTTCTTCTACAACTAATTTATGGCCATTTAAGATAAAAGTAACATATATAATAGAATCCTTAAGTTATAGAAATAAAAACATGAGGAATCGTGTATAGAGAGGAAAAAAGTAAGCCTACTGAAAGTGTAAATTAATGTAGTTACTGAAATTGACTTTTAAATTTAGTTATAAAATTCCATAAAGTTAAGGCACGATGGGTAAAAATTCTCATTGTCAGGTTTTACTACAACACAACTACATTTTATCAGAATAGAGAGAGAATTTTCTGAAACTAAATTTTAAAAGTAACTTACCATATTAGTTCTTTATCATAGAAGAGAAAACAAAATCAGAAGCAATGTCTTTATTGGTGGTTTTGTAACACAGTACAGAGATAACTCTTCAAATGGGGCATGGCTACCCTCCCCCACCGATCCCACCAAGCTGCAGACTGCTGTTTCTTGTTACTCAGTGCTAAGTTCGTGGTGAGAGCAAAGGGACGTTCATTAACTTAACCCAGGCCCTTAGGCAGGCGCCGTGAGCCTGGGCCCTGGGAGTAGGTTTTTTTCTCCCCCCAACATTTTTGCCCCTTCTGTGAAAGCAAAACTCTGCTCTGTACATGTGGATGGTCTTGGGTGAGAGTAAGTTTCTTGCTCCTTTTCCAGTGGTAGCAGGACATGTGTTTTGTGTTGGTGCAGAATTCTATGCCTCTTTTTTTAGTGGTTGCTCTAGCATGAGTAATATGAATTTTTAACTTAACCACAATTAATAATATGTTTATCTTATAATATTACACTTCCATTTCCTTCTGTCCTATGTGCCATTATTGTCATACATTTCACTTTTTATGTGTTTTAAACCCCATAATACAGTACCTGTTTTTGCTTTGTACCAGAGGTTAGCAAACTTTATCTGAGCAGCAGATGGCAAATATTTTAAGCTTTAAGGGCCATAAGGTCTCTGTCACAACTTCTCCATTCTACTGTAAAAGCACAGAAGCAACCATACACAGTATATAAACAGATGAGTGTAACTGTTTTCCAATAAAACTTTATTTACAAAAATAGATGGTAGTCTGGGCCATAGCTTGCTGATTCCTGCTTTAGATAGTTATCATTTTTTAAAAATAGCCTTATTAAAATATAATTTATAAACCATACAATTTACCCATTTAAGGTATACGAATGAATGGCTCTTAGTATGTTCACAGAGTTGTAAAACCATCAGAACAATCAGTTTTAGAAGATATTTATTACCCTGAAAGGAAGCCTTGCACCTCTAGCCATTGCCCTCTAATTCCCTTATCCCCTGATTTGCCCTAATTCTAGGCAACTGCTAATCTACTTTCTGTCTCTTTGTATTTGCCTACTCTGGCCTTTTCATGTAAATGGAATCATATAGTGTATAATCCTTTGTGACTGGTTTGTTGCACCCAGCATAATGTTTTCAAAGGTTATCCATATTCTACGTGAATTAGTATTCATCTATTTTTATTGTCAAATTAAATTCAGCAGTGTGGGAGAATTCTGATTTTTCTACATCCTCACCAACACTTGTTATTGATCTTTTTGATTTAGCTGTCATAGTGTGGTTATGAAGCTGTTTCTCATTGTTTGACCTGCATTTCCCTGAAAGGTTGTTAATGATGTTGAGTATCTTTTCATGTGCTTTTTGGCCATTTGTGTGTCTTCTTTGGAGAAATGTTTACTCAGATTTTTTGTTTCATTTAAGACATTGGATTACTTATCTTCTTGAAGAGTTTTGTTTTTTTTTTTAATTTTTTTTTTTTAACGTTTATTTATTTTTGAGACAGAGAGAGACAGAGCATGAACAGGGGAGGGGCAGAGAGAGAGGGAGACACAGAATCTGAAACAGGCTCCAGGCTCTGAGCTGTCAGCACAGAGCCCGACCTGGGGCTCGAACTCACAGACCGTGAGATCATGACCTGAACCGAAGTCGGATGTTTAACCGACCGAGCCACCCAGGTGCCTTTTGAAGAGTTTTTTAAAAACATTTGTTTACTGTTTTTGAAAGGGAGAGCAAGAATCCCAAGCAGGCTCCGTGCTGACAGTGCGGGACTAGATCTCACAGACCACGAGATCATGACCTGATCTGAAATCAAGAGTTGGTTGCTTAACTGACTGAGCTACCCAAGTGCCTTATCTTTTGGAAGAGTTTTAAGAGTTCTTCGTATAGGGGTGCCTGGCTGGCTCAGTTGGTGGAGTATGTGAATCTTGATCTCCAGGTTGTGAGTTTGAGCCCCAGGTTGGGTATAGAGATTACTTAAAAATAAAATCTGGGGGCGCCTGGGTGGCGCAGTCGGTTAAGCGTCCGACTTCAGCCAGGTCACGATCTCGCGGTCCGTGAGTTCGAGCCCCGCGTCAGGCTCTGGGCTGATGGCTCGGAGCCTGGAGCCTGTTTCCGATTCTGTGTCTCCCTCTCTCTCTGCCCCTACCCCGTTCATGCTCTGTCTCTCTCTGTCCCAAAAATAAAAATAAAAAACGTTGAAAAAAAAAATTAAAAAAAAAAAAATAAATAAAATCTGAAAAAAAAAAAAAAAGAAGTTCTTCATATATTCTGGATACAAGCCCCTTGTCATATGTAGAATTGGTAAATATTTTCTCCCACCTGTGCATTTTCTTTTCACTTTCTTAATAATGTCCTTTGAAGAAAAAAAAGTTTTAAATTCCAGTGATATCCAGTCTGTATTTTCTGTTCTCTCATTTATTGCTTGGGATTTTGATGTCTTCTATATATATGAAACTATTGCCTAATCCAAGGTGGTGAATATTTTAGCTTTTATGTTTAGGTCTTTGATCTTTTTTGGGTTAATTTTTTGGGTTAATTTTGTTTTGGGTTAATTTTGGGTAATTTTTATAATGTCAAAAGTCATCTTTTGCCTGTGGATATCCAGTTGTATCAACACATTTGTTGAAAACACTATTCTTTCCAGTATTGGAATGTCTTGACATCTTTGTCAAAAGTCAGCTGACCATAAATGTGAGGGTTTATTTCTAGATTCTAAATAGTATTCCGTTGCTCTATTTGTTTATTTTTGTGCCAGCACCATACTATTTGATTACTGTAACTCTATAGTAAAGTTTTGAAATTGGGAAGTATGAGTCTTTCAACTTTAGATTTCATTTTCAATATTTTTTTGGCTATTCTAGGTCCCTTGCTTTCCATGTAAATTTTAAGATCAGCTTGTCAGTTTCCTCAAAGAAGTCAACTGGGATTTTGATAGGTTTGAGTTGACTCTGTAGATCAACTAGGGAAATATTGGCATCTTAACAATGTTGTCTTCTGATCCATAAACACAGATATCTTTCCATTTATTTAGGTCTTCTTTAATTTTTTCAACAATATTTTATAGTTATAGAGTATAAATTTAACACTTTTTTTTGTAAAATTTATTCACAAGTATTTTATTTTTTGATGCTATTATAAATGGAAATTTTTTATTTTTTTACATCACTACTATTAAGAATACAGTTCATTTTTGTATGTTGATCTTGTATCCTGCAACCTTGCCAAATTCATCTATTTTAATAGGTTTTTAGTAGCGTCCTTAAAATTTTGTATATATAAAATCCCGTCATCTGCAAATTGTGATAGTTTTACTCCTTCACTTTTTATTTTTTATTTTATTTATTTGTTTTTTTAATTTCTTGCGTAACTGCCCTTGTTAGATCCTCCAGTGCAATGTTAAATAGAAGTAGCAAGATGAGACATCCTTATATCCGATCTTAGGGGAAAGCATTCAGTCCTTGGCCTTTAATGGTGCTCTGGGTTTTTGGTAGATGCCATTTAAGAGTTGAGAAAGTTCTCTCTATTCCAAGTTTGTTGAGTGTTCTTAATATAAAGGGGAGTGTTAAGTTTTGTCAAACTCTTATTACACCTGTTGAGATGACCATGTGGTTTTTGTCTTTTATTCTGTTGATATGATGTGTTAGATTGATTGGTTTTCATATATTAAATCAACCTTGCATTGTTGGTATAAATCTCACTTGGTTGTGGTATGTACTTTTCAAATATATATACTTGGATTCCACTTGCTAGTGTATGTTGAAGATTTTTGTGTTTATATTTGCAAAAGATTAGTCTGTTCCATTTCTTGTGATGTCTTTTGTTTCATTTGGTGTGAGGGTAATATTGCTCTTACACGGTGAATTGGGAAGCATTCCTTCATCATCTGTGTTTTGGGAGAGTTTGTAAGGGATGGTATCTGTTCTTTAAATGTCTGGTAGAATTTTCCAGTGAAGCTGCCTGCGTGTGGGCTTTTCTTTGTTGGAAGTTTTACAATTAATAATTCAATCTGTCTGCTTGTTATATTTGAAATTTTTTTTTTAGTTTTGCAAGACTGTTTCTAGGAATTTGTCTATTTCCTCTATGTTATCTAATTTGCTGGCCTATAATTGGTCATAGTATTTTCTTATGATCCTTTTTATTTCTGTAAAGTCAGTGGTAATTTTTCTTTTTCATTCCTGATTTTAGTAATTTGAATCTTTTACCTTTTTTCTTGGTTAGTCTACTTACAGGTTGTGAATTTTGTTGATATTTTCACAGAACCAGCTTTTGGTTTGTTTATTTTTCTTTTCTTTTTTTCTTTTTCTTTTTTTTTTTTTTTTTTTTTTCTGTTCTCAATGATCTTTTAAAGATACTAAAAGTGGAAAAATTATCTTTTTTTTAAAAAAAATAGGCTTCATGCCCAGTGTGGAGCCCAGTGCAGGATTTGAACTCAGGACCCTGAGATCAAGACCTGAAATGAGATCAAGAGTTGGATGCTTAACCAACTGAGCCACCCAGGCACCCTGAAAAAGTATCTTTTTTATTTACTCACATATTTATCATTTTCAGTGATCTTCATTTCTTTATGCAAATCTGTTTCCATCTGTTATCCTACTTCTGTTTGAAGAACTTCTGATTCTTTTAACTCAGATCTACTGGCAGTGAATTCTGTCAGCTTTGGTTGTCTGGAAAAATCTTTATTTTGCCTTCATTTTTCAATATATTTTGTTAGATACAGAATTTTCGGTTGGCATCTTTTTTCATACTTTAAAGACATTGCTCCATTATTCTGCCTTGAGTAGTTTCTGATGAAAAATATACTAATAATCTTATCTTTGTTTTTCCTTTTACTGTTTTCAAGATTTTCTCTTTTTTCTTTGGTGTTGAGCAGTTTGTGAGGTATGTAGGGTTTTCCCCCTGCTTGGGGTTTATTAAATTTCTTAAATATGTGGTTTGTTTTCAAAAACTCTCCAGCATTTTCTCTTTAAATACTTTTTCTACCCTATTTTTTTCCTCTGTTACTGAGAATCCAAATATTTGTATTTGAGTCTCTTTGATGGATGTGACAGGTTTTGAATGCTCTGTTCTGTGTTTTTTCTTTCCCCCACTCCTTTAATTCTTTATGTTTTACTTAGATAATTTCTCTTGACATGATTCTTTCTGTCTGTGTCCCATTTGCTCAGAAGCCCATGTATGTTATTATTTCTCTTCAATATTGTGATTTTTAAAAAATGTTTTTGTTATTTCCGTTTGATTCTTTTATAGTTTTATCTACGTGCAAGTCCTCAGTTTGTTCATGAATCTTCAACAGCTTTATACAACATCCTTTAACATAGTATTCATATTTGTTTTAAAGTCCTTATCCTAGTCCAGTCTCTAGGCCTTTTCTGGTTCTGATTCTCTTGACTGCTTTAGCTCTTGACAGTGGTTTTTGTTTGTTTGTTTGTTTGGTTGGTTGGTTTTTGCCCCTTGATCTTATTATGTGTCATATAAATATTTATTGAGTGCTGGATCTTATGTTTAAAAGATTAACAGCGACCAAGGTTGATAGTATCTATGCCCAGAAATGTGTACCCCTGTTGTTTTGTCAGGCCATTAGTGTGGGGTTTTGAGTCTCTGATCCATAGTTGGCTAGTTGGGTTTTGTGTTTTTTGTTATTGCTAGTTAGTTTCAACAAGCTACCAACTTCAAATTTTTTTAGTGGCTTCTACCACCTTGTGTTTAGTGTAGGGTCTGGGGCCCTGGAGGGTTTTCTCAGTGTTCTTGCTCTACTCTCAGCTTTCAACAAGTCACGCTCACCTGTTCCATAGGGGAGTCTCTGTGCTCTTGCTCAGCTCTCAGTGGTAGATTGCTATTGTTTTGTACTCTAGTCAAGGCTTTGGCTGTGGGGAGAGAGAATTTGGTCCTCCTGCTGGAGCTGTAATTTTAGGCAGTCCGTTGTCACCTGAGTGCCAGAGTGGTTATTATTAACGTTCCTGCCCCTTCTCCCACCTCTCTCCGCAGCCTTGTATCAAGGGAAGGAATGATTGTCTTGCTCCTCTTCCAACAACAGCAGACCTTTGCTTTGTATCAGTGTAAGATCTTGGGCCCAAGCTGGCTTCAGACTTGCCCCTGACAGTGATGGCTGGTTTTTTTTTTCTCTCTTTCAGTGGTCGCTGACCTTTGTCAGCGATCAGAGAGTGGGCAGATTCCTGCTGCTCATCCAGTAGCAGCTAGCTTTGTTTCTAGAAACCCCTCTTTCAGTAGAAGCTTGGTTTTTTTTTCTTGGGCAGGGGGTGTGAAGTTTCCTTCTGAGATGTTTAAAACTTATCCTCAATGTCTGTCTGTATATCATATTTCAAGGTTGTCTGTTTAGAAGATTAGTTCCTGATGAGCAGAAGGATATTTAGAGAATGTATAGAAGGATGCCTACTATTTGGTTACTATTATAATATGCCAATATGTCTGTTCTTTTACAGCTTAGGCTTGATTTCCGACTCTTTTCACATGTTTTTCGATAGCACTGCCATTTTGGCTGGATTGGCAGCATCTGTTATTTCAAAATGGAGAGATAATGATGCTTTCTCTTATGGGTAAGACCTTTTAAAAACTTTTTTATCAAAGTATAAGAAATACAGAAAATAAATCTTAAGCACAATGAATTTTCACAAATTGAACACATTTGTATAACTTGAACTCTTGAATCCCCCCTCATGCCTCCTTCTCGTTCCTTCCCATGTCGCTCCCCAAGAGTAACAAGCACTTTCCTAACTTGGTGGATTAGTTTTAACCTGTTTTTGAACAGTATGTAATTGCAATCTACAGTATATATATATTTTTTGTTTTTGCATCGAAGTTCTTTTGCTTAGAGATAGGACATGTTGGTTTTACCAGAAAATTTTAAGTGAAATTTTTTGCTAGATAGGGGACTTCTTCAACTCTTAACCTAATTTTTTTAAGAAAAAGAAAAAATATTTCAGTTTATGAAAATGGTCATGTTTCTTTTTTAAAGAGATATTTTGCCATTAATTTATTTAAAATCATTATTTTCTAATCTGATTTTATATTACCCTCTTCAGTTCTGCTTTTATGAAAAATACTTCTTTTCATACTATTGCTGAATTTGGATAACTAATCAAATATTTGGAGAGTGTTTTTATGTTGAAGAGACCGTATTGGCACATCTGGTCTCACTTCCAAGCCTCGTACCCTTCAAGGCAGGGTTTGCCTTTTGTCCATCTCTGATTGGGGGAAACAATGGAGTTTCTGATGTTCGAGTGATCTGCCTGGGTGTTTTCTTTTTTGAGTTCATAGAGTATTTTGCAGTGTAATTATATTTACATGTAACCAGTACTCAGAGGTAGTACCCTTTTTCTCTGTCTCCCCATCCACTTTCTCTTTCCTTCCTGCTCCCCCCTTGCCTCTTACTTGTTGACACTTGTCTAGCTCCCTTGTGAGTGCTCTCTCACATTCTCTCCTTTCTTCACTCTTTCCTACTTTTTTTCTCTTTCACTCTCATCCCCATCCTCATGCTCACTGTCATCTCTCCCGAACTCCCTAACCTCCTCTCTTGTACTTTCCAGTTCCTTGTGCCTGTGCTCATGGTCTTTGTCTATCCCTCAGCCTTCCACCCTCTCCTTCCTCTCTTTCTCCCGCGCATCTTTGTTCTCTCCCTCTACCCTTGACTGCTGTATCTCTCAGGTCTTCCTTATTCCCTTCTCCCTCTCTCTCAACCTCTTCCGCCCTAAGTCTTTCTTCTCTCCCTTTCCCAGTCTCTTTCCTTCTCTCCCTGATCCTCCTCCTGGAAGGCTCTCTTTCCTTTGCAGCGTCTCTCATTCTCTCCTGCCTGCTCACATCCACTCTCTTAGCGCACTGCCTCTTACTCCCCTTGTTCTTTTACTCTTGTTCCCTCACTGCTTTCCTCTTTCTTTCCACCTTTTGCTTTTGTTCTTGAACAAGCAAGCACACACTGTCTTTCTTGTACATGCTCTTGTTCTCTTCAGAGGGCCCACTGTGAGTCTAATCCTTTGCCTCTTACAAAGATGAATAAGATATGTCTTCTGCCTTGGAGGAACTTGTGGTCACATGGGGAAATGGTTCAGTAAAAATACCATAATGACTGTACATTGTGACAAGTGCCAAAAGAGAGATATATGAAATTCTGACAAAACTTGCTGATTTGGGGTATAACTGAAGTGATATAATTATTTGTAAGGTTATAAAAACGAGGCAAAACCACTAATTATACTGTTTTTACAGACTAGAGCGAGAGATCTATATATAAATAAATCCAAACAGTTCAGAAAAGAACATTTTCCATGGCATTATGCACTCAAAAGATTCTTAAGTGTATTTTGAATCATTAAAGAAAAATTGTATGTAAAGTTCTAATTTTGTGTTGGAAAATTAGTAATTCATACATATCGTATATCAAAAATCTGATTAGAGTATCTTACTGAACAAGTTTTTGGGATAAAGAATAGGTGACTATAAAAGTTCTCAGTTCTTACACGTTAGGATATCTGTTGTTTTCTACTTAGGTTGCGTAGTCTCCACTGTAAGATGGTTTGTAAGATGGTTTTTAGGCATAACTTTGATACCTTCAGTACCATAGCGGTTTTAACTGTGCAACTTCAACTCATTTATATGAGGGAGTAATATTCTTGCCATCTTTTTATCTCTTATTCTTTTTCTTGTTTGCCTTTTTCTTTTGAGAAGGAAAAAATTAGGGAATAAAATCTGATGCAACATTTGAACCTATTAATAATTGCTATAGTAGTAAGCAGTAAAATATAGGTACCAGTACATCAAAATGACACTGGATAGACTAAGCCTAGGGATGAATCTCCAAAACCCTGATTCAGTATGATCGCAATAGCAGACTGACCACAATAGAAGATTAGGAGGAATCTGAGAGGCAGAAGACTTTTCAGTATTTCTCTATAGAAAAGTCATTTTTGTATCTGGTCACACTATTTTTGAAATAGCGATGCCAGTATAAAAATAATATATGTCTGATGGGTAGATATGTATGTACATGCCTTCACACATATGTATATGTACGTGTATCCTTTTTTGCCTTGGCTAAAGAATCCAGATGCCATCATACTTAATTAGGCAATAGCACGTTCGTGAATTATATGTTTTAATTCCAAGACTCACTCTGTTGAAGTAAACAGTTATTTGTAAAGTCAAGTATGTCTGGTTTTCACAAAATTTTCACTTGATTCCTACAAGCAAGGTTAGCAAATATATTAAGCCTGATTAAATCACTTGAGTCCAACAGCGGATCAGAATTTATTAAGCACATACTAAGCTAGGC
Source organism: Panthera uncia (assembly GCF_023721935.1). Lineage (NCBI taxonomy): Eukaryota > Metazoa > Chordata > Mammalia > Carnivora > Felidae > Panthera > Panthera uncia. Next base: position 20,093,898 of record NW_026057585.1, on the reverse strand, counting down.
ACTAGAGACAAAAAGATGCCTGAAAAACATTTCTACCTCTGATCTTGAAATCCAGTGGAACTCAAGGACAAAAGGCTTTCAATCAAGCATTAGCTTTGGGAATAGAAGAGTGGGTTAAAAGAAAGTGCTTTTTTTATTTTGAGGTTAGTAACCCTGCTGATAGATTAGGTAAATTCCTAAGTGTTTACTATGGAAGCAGGCTGAATTTAATGAATGTTTTCCCCTGAAAAATAAAAAGGCATATGCTTTGACAAATATGTAAATCTAATTCATTCATATGTATTAGAAGGTAGAAATCTGCATTCTTTCTGAATGTAGAAATACATGCTATGTTGGAATGTACTGAAAGAGCAAACTTCAACATAACTGCAATGAGTACATGTTTTTAATGTTTAATTATTTTTGTGAGAGAGACAGAGCATGAGCTGGGGAGGGGCAGAGGAAGAGGGAGACACAGAATCAATCCTAAGCAGGCTCCAGGCTCTGAGCTGTCAAAACAGAGCCTGATGTGGGGCTCGAACTCAAAACTGTGAGATCATGGCCTGAGCCAAAGTCAGACACTCAACTGACTGAGCCACCCAGGTTCCCCTGAAACGAGTACATTTTAAATAGTTTGTTCTCTTTAAAAATGTTTTTTACAGTAAAGCTTGTATAATCTAGAAGTTGACAAAGCTAGGAAAAGCAGAATTTTTGATGTTCCTATTATATTATTTAAGGACCATAGTGATTAACTGCTCTCAGCACCCTTTGAATCAAGTTAGGACATGTAAAACTGCCAAGTTGAAGTTAGGTAATGACTTTACCTAAGCCACATATATGTTAACAGAAAAATAGAATCTTTCCCTGATGCTTCATGCAGGTAGTAAGCAGAAAGCTTCAGAAGTCCATAGAGAAAAAGGCAGGCATTTAAAAAATAGTTTAATTAAAATTATGTGAAGCCAGGATTGATTCTAAAAATAGGCAATTGAAAAGTTTTTGTTAAATGTATTAATCTTAGAAAAGAGTGATTAGGAATGTAAATCTTAAGTTGGCTCTAGGATGATTGTGTTTTCCTTCAGATCAAAGTTCCATTTTCCAAAGATTTCAAAACTGAAAGTTATAAAACAAAAAGTATAAGGAGTTTTTAGAAAAGAAGCAAATAAGTTATTAAACCCCTCTTTCAGAAAAGTCCTTTGCTCCTACTTTTTATTTCTTAGATCCTTCCTTCTTTGCCTCCTTGTCCAGTCAATTTTTCCTTCTCCAGGGGCAACTTGAAATTTATGTTTCTGTGCAGGGTCTTTCTAAACGTACTTACTCGAAGAAGGTCTTTTGATTGGCTTGTAGAGATGGATGTGGTTTATGGCATTTTGCTATTATACATAATTCATAATAATTAAAGTCATTTCCTCATTTCTACAGTATATATAGAATAAAGCATACTATACTATAAATACTAGGACTTTGCTGGCTGCTTTTAACCATATAATATGGTTTAGAATCTCTGAATGTATATAAATGTATGATTTGATTTTTAAGAAATAATAATTCATTTGTTTACTTTGCTCTTCTTTAGGTATGTTAGAGCGGAAGTTCTGGCTGGCTTTGTCAATGGCCTGTTTTTGATCTTCACTGCTTTTTTCATTTTCTCAGAAGGAGTTGAGGTATTGTAGATAATGATTAGAGTCAGTAAATTACATTTCTGCAATGAAAATGTTTATGAACTAAAGATACATGTATAAAGCTGTCTTCACACTGTTATTAAGTATTATTGAGGACAGTCTTAGATTAGGTAAAATATGTAAGAGGAGCTTACAAAATAGTAGAAAAATTAAATATATGTGAAACTACTTGAAATTGAAAACCATTAAATGATAGTGCTTTATAAGCTATGAATGAATTATAGACACTGTGAAAAGTAAAGGCACGGTCTGGGTAGTGAGGTCAGCTGGGAAGAGTTCTTAAACAAATCCGAGAATTTTGTCAGTGAACTTGTAATATTTGGCATATTAAAGAAATATAAAGAGAAAATTGAAAGATCAATGAACCTGAAATGAATGGCAGTATTTTATGATACCAAAAAGGGATGGTTTTTAGACCAAATAGTCATGCTTTTAAATATTGGTGTGTATTTAAAAATAGTAATTACTACCTTGTCTGCAGTATGTGAGTGCTATTTTTTTTTCTAGAAACTGTTTTGGTATATATTTATAGAGTACTTTTAATTCTGAAAATAAAAATTTTTAAAGATTGCTTTTTGTTTTTACCAGTTGATCACTCAAAAATTATATCAATGCTGTTTGTTTGTATTATGTGTTTTCCAGAGAGCATTAGCCCCTCCAGATGTACACCATGAGAGACTGCTTCTTGTTTCAATTCTTGGGTTTGTGGTAAACCTAATAGGAATATTTGTTTTCAAGCATGGAGGTCATGGACATTCTCATGGCTCTGGTATGATGGTTAGAACGCTTTGTTTCTCCATTTTCTCTTTTCATCATAATTATCACTTTTGAAAATTGATACATTTTAAAGTTAAAGTCTATGTTGGTTTTTTTTTAAGTTTATTTATTTTGACAGAGAGAGAGAGAGAGAGAGCAAGCATGAGTGGAGGAGGGGCAGAGAGAGAGAGGGAGAGAAGAGAATCCTAGGCAGGCTCCGCCTTGTCAATGCAGAACCCGATGTGGGGCTCTATTTCACGAACCGTGAGATCATGACCTGAGCCAAAATCAAGAGTCTGATGCTTAACCGACTGAGCCACCCAGGAACCCCTATGTTGATTTTTAACAACAGAAATAATATGTTAATAGACACTTATTAATGTCTTGAACCATCACTCCCACTTCTCCATGTGTCTCCATCTCAGTGCCATCTCAGAGTTACACATAATCAAGTTTGGTTATGGATGCTTCCACACCTCTGTAGCTGTGGACACCATTTATATAAAACCAACAAATAAACATTAGAAACAATAAAACCAATCTAGTTACTAAAAATTACAGTACATGTGGCTATGAAATTTATTATACAATCTGTCTTTGAGATCCTTCTATTTGGTATGTATCAGTTGGCCTTCTCTTGTTGACACATAAAACTCCATGGTGTGGGATACCGTGGCTTATTTAACTGGTCTTCTGTATGTAGACTGTAAGTCATTTCCATATGAAACGTATCCTTGTGAACATATGCAGTTGTTTTTCCAGAGTTTTGCTGTCCCATATAGTAGCCATTAGTCACATGTGGCTATTTAAATTTAAATTATGGTTAATTAAATTTAATAAAATTAAAAATTCACTTCTTCAGTTACACTAGTGACATTTTAAGTGCTCAGTAGCCACATAGGGCTACCATATTGGACAGCAGATACAGAACATTTCCATTGTCACAGAAAGTTCTTTGAATTGCACTGTGCTGGACTATAAGTAGAGTTGCTGGAACACAGGAAATACAGTTTTTAGTTTCAGTAGACAATAGCAAATTGCCCTCAAAATTACTATCATTCACATTTATCCCAGCAATGAATGTCAGTACTAATTTCCTTCCACTCATATCAAAACTTATTATTACGATTGGAGCTCCTGGATGGCTCAGTCTGTTAAGCATCCTACTCTTGATTTCAGCTCAAGTCATGCTCTCATGGTCAGGAGATTGAGCCCCACATCAGGCTCTATGCTGATAGCACAGAGTCTGCTTGGGATTCTCTCCTTCTCTGTCTGCCTCTCCCCGGCTTGTGCTTGTGCACATTCTCTTTCAAAACAAATAAATAAACTTAAAAGAAAATTTAAAAAAACACAAAACTTATTATTATGGGTTTAAGACTGTTTTGCTAATAGTTTGATAAAAATGATACCTCATTTTATTTGTTATTTCTTGTTTAGTAGTGAGGTTGAAAATCTTTCTGTATGGTTTTAGGACATTCAAGTTTATCCTCTTGAACTGTCTATTCATTTCTGCTTGTTTTTCTATCCTCTTCTTGTTAATCCATGTTTAATAATTTTTATATATTTTGTATACTAATCATTTGTTTTATGTGTTGCAAACATCTTTTCCCAATCTATGGCTTATCTTTAAACTTTTATGTAGGTGTTCTTAATTTTGATATAGTCTTAGTTTTTCTGTCTTACATTTTTTTCTGGTATGTTTTCTACTTTGAAAAATTTCCGTTTTCTGAGTCATAAACATGTCTCATATTTTAATACCGTTAAAATTTAGGGGTTTTTTCCCAATCCATTTTGTTCCTTCATCTATATGTAATTTGTTTTTGTGGTAGGGTGAGTTAGGACTTAACTTTTTATTTCCAGTGTGAATAAGCAGGTTTTCCAAGCACCAATTATTAACCTGCCTTTTACCCCATTGATGTAAAACAACACTTTTAGCCTCTATTAAGTTACCTTTTAAAATTGTTTGGGCCTGTCTTGCCCATTTGGTTTTTTCATCAGCTTGTCAAGTTGTATGAAAAATCTTTTTGGGATTTTGATTGGGAATGCATAAAAATTTTTTTATGTCTTTTACTGAATTATCTTAGCTATTTTAATAAAGATCTTTGTATTTTTTGATGAGTTTATTTTTAAGTAGTTGAATGTTTTTATTACTATTAAGAATAGAAATTATTATTCCTCTTGTCTTATTGTATAGCCAGGACCCCTAGCACAGTGTTGATTAGATATACTTAAAGTTTGTATCCTTGTGTCAACGTGGATAGTCACCTGAGTAACTTAAAAAAAAAAAAAAACCTTAATGCCCGGGTTTAATCACAGAACATTTTTATCAGAATCTCCAGAGGAAAATGTAAACATCAGCATATTTTAATATGCATTCTTCATTGATTTAATGAAGAATGCTACTAAAGTTTTATCATTTGGTCTGATGTTTATGGTCTATTTCTGATGAAACTGTCTTATCAAGTTATTACTTTTTATTCCTGCATCTATTGAAGTAATCATTTTTTCTTCCTTAGTTAATTTAAAATTTGTAATTACATTGATAGATTTCTCATAAGGAACCATCCTTAAATTTTGTGTCTATATTTTGGTCTACATTTGGGTGTGTGATCCATTTTCAGTCAATTTTTGTATATCATGTGAGGTATGGGTCCAATATCATTTTCTTATATATAGATAATCTGGTTGTCTCAGCACCATGTTAAAAAGATTATTTTCCCCCCATCGAATTGTGTTGGCACACTTGTCAACAATCAGTTGACTATAAATGTGAGAGTATTCTGGACTCTCAGTTCTTTTTCATTGATCTATATGTCTATCCTTATGCCAGTACCCTACTGTCTTGTTTAATGTACATTTGAGGTAGGTTTTGAAATTGGAACATGTGAGTTATCCAGCTTTTTTCTTTTTTTAAGATTATTTTACTTATTTTGGATCCCCTCTTGCGTTTCCATATAAATTTTAAGATCAGCTTGTCGATTTCTGCAAAAAAAAAAAAAAAAAAAAAGACGGTTGGGATTTTTATAGAAATTGTATTGAATCTGTAGATGAATTTGAGGAGTATTGTCATCTTAACAATGGTAAGTCTTCTGGTCCATGAACATGGGATGCCTTCACATTTATTTATAGCTTCTTTAATTTCTTTCAACATGTTTTATAGTTATTAGCGTACATGTTTCACACTTAACTTTACAGTTAGGCTTTCTTTTTTTGTTGTAGGTAGTATAAGTGTGATTGTTTTCTTAATTTCATTTTTATATTGTTCTTTACTGATGTATAGGATTTCAGGGTTTTTTTCAATTTATTAAGTCTTGTTTTATCACCTAGCATTTGGTCTCTGTGGACAGTGTTCCATGTGCACTTGAGGAGAATATGTATTCTGCTGTTCTTCAGATGTTAGGTGTAATTTGTTTATAGTTGTTTAACCTTCTGGGGTTTTTTTGTTCTTCTGCTTAGTTGTCTATTTATTATTGAAAGTAGGTATTTAAGTTTCCAACTGTAATTATTCAATTGTATATTTTTTCAGTTAATTATTTTTTGCTTCATGTATTTTGGAGCTATATTGTTCAGTGCAATATGTTTATAATCATTATATCTTCCTGATAGATTGAACATGTTTTTATGTGATGTTGTTTTTGTCTCACAATAACTTTTGGCTTACAGTTTATTTTGTCTGATATTATGATAACCATTCCAGCTCTCCCCTGCTCTCTCTCTCTCTCTCTCTCTTTTTTTTTTTTTTTTTTTTTTTTTTACTGCTTGCATGGTGTATTTTTCTTTCTTTTTACTTTCAGCTTGTGTCTGAGTCTAACGTGTATCTCTTATAGACAGAATATAACTAGATCATATTTGTTTTAATCAATTCTATCTCTGCCTTTCAATTAGGATATTTAAACAATTTGCATGTAATTACTAAGGTAGGATTTACATCTGCCATTTTAATATTTGTTTTCTGTATCTTCAGTCCTTTTTGTTACTCCTTGGTTTTTTGTTACTTGTTTTCTTGTTACTCTCTTATTTTTTAAATGGATACTTTCTAATGTACTTTTTAATTCTGTTGTTTCTTTTACTGTATAGTTTTGAATATTTTCTTAATTGTTCCCCTGAGGATTACAAGTAGTATCTTAATTTAAAATGATTTAGTTCAGATTAATAGTAATTTAGTAATACACAAAACCTTTGCTCCAATACACCTCCACGTTCGCCCGCCTTCCTTGTACTATTATTGTCACACAAATTACGTATTTTTATGTTGTAAGCCCATCAGTACGGTTTTATAATTATTACTTTATGCAGTTGTCTCTTAAAACCTACAGTAGAAATGAGTCACCAATTTAAAAATACATTCATCCTCTTTTATAATTGCCTTTACCAATGCTCTTTATTTCTCTATGTGTATTTGAATTACTGTTTAGTGTTCTTTTATCTCATTGGCAGGTAGTGTTTTTGTTGATGTGGCAATGTCTTATATGTCCTTTATTTTTAAAGGAGAGAGGTGAATTTAGATGTCTTAGTTGAGTCTTTTTCTAACATTCTGATTTTGTCGTCCCACTGGCTTTTGACTTCCATGGTTTTTGTGGAGAAGTCCCCAGTTAATCTTATGCAGGTTTCTTTATACATGGTAAGTTGTTTTTTATCCTGGTCTCCAACTTTCAGTGTCTCTTTGGCATTCATCAATTTGACTATGGTGATTCTAGATATGGTTCCATTTGAGTTTATTCTTTGGATATTCTTTGGATTTTCCTAAGTTTTTTGAATGTGTGGTTAATAGTTTTCATCAAATTTTTTTTCTGTCTCCTACTTTCTTTTCTTTTTTTGAGATTCTTTTTATGCTTAATTTGGTACACTTGATGTTTCCACACATCAAGGTCTCTAAGGCTGTTTATTTTTCTTCATTTTCTTTTTTTCTGCTCTGTTGGAAAACCAGAGTGGAAAACCTCTGTTGATCCATGTTCAGGTTTGCATTATTGTAGCTCAACTCTGTTGTTGAGCACTTCTAGTAAATATTTTATTTCAGTTTTTGTATTTTTTCACTCCAGAGTTTTTGTTTGGTTCTTTTTTATAATTTCTCGTCATTGATATTTTCTATTTGGTGAGTCATCATTGTTACACTTTCAGTCTTTAGATATGGATTTCTTTATTTCTTTGAACATGTTTATAATGGCTGGTTTAAAGTCTTTGTCTATTAAGCCCAAAATATGGGTCCCCTTGAGGAACATATTCTGTTGGTTGCATTTTTTCATGTGTGTGTGGCATACTTTCCTCTTTCTTTGCATGTCTTATAATTTTTGTTGTTGTTGAAAACTGGACATTTTGTATTATAATGACTCTGGTATCATTACTTCAACCTCGCCCTTCAAAGTTTGTTGTTGCTGATACTGTTGGTCTCTCTTGTTGCATGACTTTCTTGGACTAATGGCTTTCCTGCAGCGTGTGGCTGTTAAATTTTTAGGGCTGACCTCTGAGTCTAATAGTCACCACATTGAGGATAGAGATTTTTCTAAAGAATTGCAAGTTTGTACAAAATACTGACTGTGCTCTGGAGATGGTGCTTTCATAGAGCTCTGGAAGAAATCCGATCTCTCCATTGTCTACAGTGCTGCTGGCTTTTTTTGGCTGCTTTCAGCTGAGCTAGGGCAGGAGGTGAAATGGGAGTAGCCCCAAGTAAAAACAGTAGAAACTCTCTAGTCCTACTGAGGTTTGGTAGTTTCTTCTTGGATGGGTGCTTTTTAGTTCATTTTGTGGTTTTGGTTAGTTGCTAGAGTTCTGATGTTGATTTTTAGATGTGTCCCTTGTATTCTTATTGTTTTAGAGAGAGAACTAATTTGCCAGTATCCTCTCTCCACCATTTTGGGAGTTGATCTCCCCATTATTCGTGATTTTCCATATAATGCGATGCTGGATTTGGTTTACTGGTATTTAAGATTTTTGTGAACATTAGTGTTATTTTTGAATTGGGTAACATCCAGTGTTCTTATGTGCTTTGCAATAGCTTGTATAAGACATTTCTTTGATGGTTTAGTAGTTTTAGGTCTGCTATGGAGAGAGGATTCTGCATTATTTTGTTTTTTTTCTAAGGATTCTACTTGCTATAATGTAGTTTTACTGATCCTTTTTTTTTTATTATTAAAAAAATTTTTTTTAATGTTTACTTATTTTTGAGAGAGAGAGAGACAGAGCCCGAGCAGGGGAGGGGCAAAGCAAGAGGGAAACACAGAATCTGAAGCAGGCTCCAGGCTCTGAGCTGTCAGCACAGAGCCTGACTCAGGGCTGGAACCCACGAACTGTGAGATCATGACCTGAGCCAAAGTCGGACGTTTAACTGAGCCACTCAGGTGCTCCTACTGATCCTTTGAACAAATACAGCAGCTTCTCTGCCTCAAATGACCATATGCATACATTTTGTCTTATCTTTGTGAGTATATGTAGTGGTACTTTGCAAAGTTTTAGCCAAGATTTTTGTCTGTGCTCTTCACCACTTTATCCCCAGTGCCTAGAACAGTGCCTATAACATAGTGTGTTCCTCTTGTATGAATGAATAACATTATCTGTAATCTCTTTAAATATTTCTGTGTACTCCTCACTTACTTTCATCATCAATAAAGTCTACCACTTGCCTCTGTACTTTTATTTCCTTCCTGTACTCCATGGTAGGAGGAACTCAGTATTGTTTTAACACTGTAACACTTCTTGCAAGTAAATGTTTATTTAATTAAATCTCTTTTTAGAGCTAGTTCTTTTCACTAATATCAGTGTTATTGTAATCATTTATGTAGTATATGTTTATATACCTTTTGTTCTAACTACTTTTTAGGCCATGGACACAGTCATTCCCTTTTTAATGGTGTTCTGGATCAGGCACATGGCCATGGAGATCATTGCCATAGTCATGATTTGAAACATGGTGCTTCACATAGCCATGATCATGCTCATGGACATGGACACTTTCATTCTCATGGTGAGTACAGCCAGAAGATTTTCAAATGGATAGCCTTCCAAATACACAGAGATTTTGTGTAGATTACTCTTTTCATTGAAATAGTCTCTTAAAAGGGTCTTGTAATCAACTTCCTTTCTAATGAATCGGACTAAATGGTTCACAGGGCTAGTTCATTTTTAGTATATGATGAAACTAACTCAATATAATGCAGTGTATATAGCTTTTTTTTCAGTGAATATATTGTACTATGTGCCACTATTTTAAATGAGTGTCAGTGAATCAGAAACAATTGTTTTTTAGCAAATGAAAATCATTTTTTAAAAATATGATAAAGCCTTTTGTGCTATATGTGGGCTTATAAGGGTTTTCAATTTTTTTTCATTTTCATTGCAGAATTTTTGATTTGCCTCCTTGTTCTCTTAGAAATCTTGTGTGCTAACATATAGCATTGGGTATTAAGTTATAAGGTATTTATCAACTTAATTTGTATTTTTAAATTATATTTTAAATACTTTATGTGTGAAATTTCAGAGTATAGATTAATATAAGCTGCTCTGATAACAAGTTATATGCTTAAGTATTATCTGTACTTGCCACATAGCATCCTCAAACTTTTGATTTGATAATTTAAAAAGTTCTTAGAGATTGAATATTAAGTCCCTAATTTTTCAGTCTCTAAAATTTGCTATATTTTTGTACTATTACACTGGTATGTTTTATTTAGTATTTATTTATTTATTTGTATTTTAATTCCAGTATACTTAACATACAATGTTAAATTATTTTCAGGTGTACAATAAATACAGTGATTTAACAATTCCATATATTACTCAGTGCTCATCAAGATAAATGAACTCTTAATCCCCTTTATCTATTTTACCCATCCTCCACCCCCACCTCCTCTCTGATAACATCAGTTTGTTTTCTAGTTAGAGTTTAGTCTGCTTTTTGGTGTGTCTCTTTTTTTTTTTTTTTATTGGGTTATTTGTTTTGTTTCTTAAATTCCACACATGAGTGAAATCCTATGTTATTTGTCTTTCTCTGACTGACTTTACTTAGCATTATGCTTTCTAGATCCATCCATGTTGCAAATGCCAAGTTTTCAATCCTTTTTATGGCTGAATAATATTCCATTTTATGTATATATACTACATCTTCTTTATGTATTCACCTATCAATGGACACTTGGGCTCCTTCCATAATTTGTTGTAAATAATGCTGCAGTAAACATACAGATACATACATCCTTTCGAATTAGTGGTTTGGTTTTTTTTTTTTTTTGTTTTGGATAAATACTCAGTAGTGCGATTATTGGATCACATGGTAGTTCTGTTTTTGAATTTTGAGGAACCTCCATTCTGTTTTCCACAGTGGCTTTTTTTTTTTTTTTTTTTGATAAATTCTCAGTAGTGCAATTACTGGATCACATGGTAGTTCTGTTTTTGAATTTTGAGGAATCTCCATTCTGTTTTCCACAGTGGCTGAACCAGTTTGCATTCCCAACAACAATTCACCAAGGTTCCTTTTTCTCCACATCCTTGCCAACACTTGTTGTTTCTTATGTTTTGTTTTGTTTTGTTTTTTTAAATTTTTAAAAATGTTTTTATTTATCTTTGAGAGAGAGAGAGAGAGATAGTGTGCAAGCAGGGGAGGGGCAGAGAGAGAGGGAGACACAGAATCCGAAGCAGGCTCCAGGCTCTGAGCTATCAGCACAGGGCCTGACGCGGGGCTCAAACCCACGAGCTGTGAGACCATGACCTGAGCCAAAGTCAGATGCTCAACTGACTGAGCCACCCAGGCACCCCTCTTATGTTCTTGATTTTACACTGGTATGTTTTAAAACCTTGCTTTCCCAAGATTTTGCTTACATGCATCCTGTAATAATTTTGAAACATTGTGTATTCCTCACACAGTAAGATGATTCCTAAAAAATTACTTGTTTAAATAATGGCAAGGAATATGATTTCAGGTATCTTATGATAATATTTAGAATGAAACTTCTCTATTACTCTGAAATATATTCATTGGACTCTAAATAACTTAGTGATTTGAGACCCACTCTCACTCATGCAAAAACAGGTAAATAGTTATAAATTTTATAACAACCTGTTTCTCCTTGAAGTTTTATTTTCATTCCAGAATTTTATACTAATGGATTATATTTGTGTGATTAATTGACCTCGTATTATAGTTCTTGGCAGTAAAATGTGTATAAATTAAAATTTTTTATGTACTAGAAACATAATACTTAGCATTTAAGCATTTATTTTGGATGGAGTTACTGTGGTTATTACTAAAAGTCAATCAAAATAATTGTATTTTAAAAATTTTGATAATACATAATCATAAAAAGCAATATTTTTCTTGAAATACATATATTAATGAGATGATTTGAGCTCCTTGTTTCTCAATTAGTATATGGATAAATGACATCAGCATAAAACATGTTTGGGCAATAGTTCTGTTCCTATTTTCTAGCTTTATAATGTAAGTACTAAGAAACTTTAAATAGAAGAAATTCTGTTTGTAGCAGTCAGTCTATTCTTTGGACACTTCAGAATTACATTCCAGGGTTGCCTGGGTGGCTCAGTCGGTTAAGTGTCTGACTTCAGCTCAGGTTGTGATCTCATGTTTGTGGATTTGAGCCCCGCATCAGGCTCTGTGCTGATAGCTCAGAGCCTGGAGCCTGCTTCGGATTCTGTGTCTCCCTCTCTCTCTGTCCTCCCCTGCTCGCACTGTCTCTATCTCTCAAGAATAAACAAACATTAAAATTTTTTTTTTAAATAATTACATTCCAAAAATTACACAATGATCTATTATCAAAAATTATTTTTGATGATCTATAAATTGGCAGTTTCATTAGCTAATCCCTACATTTTATTAAAAAGTAAAGAATTGGAAATCACGTTGCTTACAAAAGGATTTGCTAGGTAGTATCTACAGTTATTACTTTTCTGATATTAACACCAATATTTGCAATTCACCACTTGTTTGTTGCTCTAGAATTTTTTTTGTTTATGCCTTTGGCAATGCACTGTAGTAAGATTCTAAATAGGTGAAAGGTAGCCTTTTTTTTTTTTTTTTTTTTTTTTTTTTGCCAAGGGGAGAACGTAAGTGGCAAAGAAGAATTTATAGGACATCATGGCACATGGATATCATAGTAACTAGTAAAAGGAAACGCTAGGCTTCAAACACAAGGAAATCTGACTCCAAAATCTTCTCTTGACTATTATTTCTGCCTTCATATCCTCAGGATATGAAGCTAATAGGGCCATGATTCCATTTTGCCTGTGAGAGACATTGTAGTCTCACTGGGAAATACTGTGAGCCTCATATTTTTTGGAATGCTTACTGTCAGTAAAGCTAGCTGGTTTTTAACTTGCTTGCTTTAACTACTCATGTCTCAGTGACTCAAGCAGTAAAAGTTTATATCTTGCTCTTGGGTTGATGGGGTAAAAGAGGATGGATACTGTTTCTCATTCAGTCTAGAGATCCAGGTTCCTTTCATTTCTGGGATTCTTGACCTTTGGAATCCTCCCATGGATTCTCTGCATCTACCTGGAGATAAACTACATAGAAGATCATGTGGGACATTCTTTTTTGGAGGCAGGGGACATTCTTACAAGCCTGGAAATGGTTTACCTCTCATATTTCTTTGTTTAATACTCAGTCACATACATCACATAACTCAATGGAACCTGGGAAATGTAGTTTAGTTGTTTACCAAAGAAGTGGGTGATAAACAACTACCCAGTCTCTACCACAGATAATAAATTTTATGTCCAGAAGTACTGTCAGATTTTACATAGATGGGAGTTAATTGTTTTACATAGCCATTATATTAGTATAGTATTATATACCCTTCCAAATAATTATGTCAAAAATTACTGTCCTTATCTAGACCTACTACCTATAGACAAATCCCTTGCCTTGATTAGGGAGCTGGAGTTTTGGAATAGTCAACACTTTTGACTGTCAGCATGATTTTTTAAGGTGGCTGCATCTTTCTGCCATCATAGCAGTGCCATATCCAGACAGAAATCATTGTGCAGCTTTAGGCTTTTATGCCTTTTCTGAAGCATTGTTACAGTCTCTATCAAAGCTGTAGTAAGGATATGTCAGCTCTTAGGTACTATGGGCCAAGAACCATGACCCCAGACAAGCTTTCTGTTAGACATGATCAGAAGGCTTATCAGTCCTCCTCATGATCTCAATATTGCTGATTGTTTACCTATATTTTCTGCTTTAGTATCTTCAGAGTATCTAAGTATAGAAATTACAGTATTTTTAAATTTTTTTCATCATAAAGTCTTAATGAAAAACTATTTTTATCTCTTCTCTGTGAAAAGCTTGCCACATCCATTTAGAAGCTGTTAGAAAACTATCGTTTGCCACAGTCCAGTTATCCTGGATGCTGTCCTGGCTTCATTACTTCGACTTCTTGTAACTTCAAGCAGATTTGTTTTGTCTGAGTTTTCCAGTTGTAATATTAGTGTAGCAAGCTGTAGTATAAGGTATGTTACGAGTAGTAGAAGACTTTCACAATGTTTTTAATTTACTGTCTTTTACTAGATTGCTTAATATAATAATGACCTAAATACTGTGTATTTTTAAAATGCCCATGTCTATCTCCATTCAGTTACTACATTAAATTAAAAAAAATAATTTTGTAGGTCTGATGTGGCTGTATAGTCATGCATCCTTCATGATATACTTGAATGAAAAGTTCTCTGAATTGCAAAAGTTGAATCAGGAATTGAAGATATATTTTAAAATAATTTAACTTAACTCTCTACAGATGGTCCCTCTTTAAAAGAAACAACAGGACCCAGCAGACAGATTTTACAAGGTATGACAAGCAATTTGTATATTTCTGTTTTATGAAATGGGTTTCATTGTGTTGATCTATCTGGAAATTTCCTTTAAGAAAAGTCTATAATGTAATATTTGTGTCTAAAATATTAGCTTTTCTTCTGATTTTTAAAGTATATACTATTAGGTATATTAGCAGATATTCTTTTAACTGTTACTTTTGCCTATTTTCTTAGATTTAATAAGATTAAAATATTTAGTACTGTAGGGGCACCTGGGTGGCTCAGTTGGTTGGGTGACCGACTTCAGCTCAGGTCATGATCTCGCAGTTTGTGACTTTGAGCCCTGTGTCGGGCTCTGTGCTGACAGCTTGGATCCTGGAGCCTGCTTTGGATTCTACCTCTTTCTACTCCTCCCCTGCTCATGCTCTGTGTCTCTCCGTCTCTCAATAATAAATAACGTTAAAAAAAATTTTTTTTTAATATTTAGTGGTTAACTATAAATTATACCCATGCCAATGGCTATAGTAACACCATAGTAATATATTTGCCTTCATAGGATGATTAAATATTTTTTCCAAATTCAGTATTCAGTATGTATTTACGTTGTGGAAAAATTTAGAGGAAAAAATGTAATGCATCTAAACCCTTAGAATGTATAACACTAAGAATGAACCCTAATGTAGTTGGACTTTGAATGATAATGACATGTCAGTGTAGTTTCATCAGTTGTAACAAATGTACTTACTACTCTGCTGGGGAATTTTGACAATTTGGAATGTTATGCCCAATACAGGGGTGTATGGGAAATCTGTACCTTCCATTCAGTTTTGCTATGAATGTGAAACTGCTCTAAAAACTTAACTCTGTTATATTAAAATATGCATGTAATGCACAGTGAGACCTTTGTCATATTCATGGGCATCAAATGATGATACCTTACAAAATTTTACAAGGCAGAGAAAATCAATTTTGTCTATGAACTATGATAGTTTGTTTTTGAGATGTGAGCCAATCTTTGGCTCTGAGTTTCCATTTAGACTTCATTGTCAAAGTTTCCAAATTCCCAGCTCCCCACCTTCCTGCTTTTAGTAACTTTTGACTTCAATCTGACTTTCTCAATAGCTCGTGATCCAATCTCTACTGCACCTTTTTTTCTTCACTATTTCTTGATAGAGCTCTTGCTTTTTATTTTTTCACTGCGAATATGCTCCTTCATACTGAGGAGTTTATTTCAGGAGGCTTAAATGTGTCTTCTAGTCACTAGTTTTCCATTTGCAAAATATATAGAATTGGTTTAGAACAGCATTTGCTGAAATAGCTTGTAATCATGCATATGTAATGCATCTATATCCAATGCTATAAATTAGCCTTGATAATATGGGTTTATTTTTAGTTTTGGAAATCATCACAAGTTGAGGGAAGGGAGGTTAGATTTGCCTTCCTAATTATCTTTTATACAAGCTGTTAGGAAAATTACTTTATATTTTCTGAGTATCCATCAATTTCCAATGGCTGCCTCAGCCCAGTAGATAGCTGAAGGATAGAGATAACTGGCATTAAAAGTTTCCGTGTGGCTACTCACACATGAAAACTGACATAACCAAGTTTTTTGGTTATTTGCAGCTTCTTCAGTATGAACTCTGGCTTTCTATATTCTTGGACAGTTAACATTTCAGTATCCTACCAGGTCTTCTAAGGCTTTCAACTTTTATATAAGTTAAACATACTAGTTTAGATTTCTCTCTTTAGTGATTATTCTTCTTGAAACAGTCACTACAAAGAAGGGCTTAGGAAATTCATGACACTTCCTAATAAAGTCAGTTTTGTGGCGCCTGGATGGCTCAGTCAGTTGGGTGTCCCACTTCGGCTCAGGTTATGATCTCACAGCTCGTGAGTTCGAGCCCCGCATTGGGCTCTCTGCTGATAGCACAGAGCCTGGATCCTGCTTCAGATTCTGTGTCTCCCTCTTTCTCCCCCACTCACACTCTGTCTTTCTCTCTGTCTCAAAAATAAGTAAACATTAAAAAAAAAGCCAGTTTTTAGGTCAGAACATAAGATGTAGTCAGGGACTTTTTAGTGGAAGAGAAATCAAGAACAAATGATACTTTTTTTTTTTCCTTTTAGTATTTAGAGTCATTTTTACATCTGATCCTACTAAGACACTAATTAAAGAATATAAAGGCTTGACATCACATGTCACGTAAGAGTTTTGAAGCTTAGGTACCTTCAATCTACTTTGATGGACACTTTTCTCCATTTTTTTTTTTAACCTAATGTGGGCTCGACACTTATTAAATTCTTTGCTATTTGAAACACCCTAGAGCAACAGATTTTTTTTTCTATGAGTATGCTTTGGCATAATATTTTCGTTATGGGAAATAGAACCATTAGCTTTTTGAAGAGTAGTTATAAAGGTCTATATATGAATGAAAAAGTATATGTTAAGTATTGAGGGATGAATTATATTTGGTATAATACTTGATGTAAAATTATACAGTAGTAAATGAATTGAAGCATATTTTCCTATAGCACATTAAGATTTGATTGGACTCAGTAATAGTCTGTTTTTAAATTATTAGAAAGTGTTTTCAAGTTTAATAAATCTATGGTATATACCTAAAAAATAAATGATTTGCCTTCAATTGTCCAGTGAATAATAAAGAAGTAGAATGAGTATCTCTAATGTAGACATATGCTTTTTACATATTAAGTATTTCTTTTCAGATAGAGCAAATGCTATTTTAAAATGTTCTATTTTTAGTAACATGGTTTAAGCTTGTTTCAAGAACAGTGTTTTGCTGTACAGTAAATTTTACTTATTAAAGATCTAAATGTTGAATAACTTATTGTTTTGTTAGTCTTTTTAAGAAATAATGTATGTTAAACTTACCTCTTGATACTTTTTAATAGTTTAATAATCAAATGTCAATTATTACATGTTAACATTTAGAAGTGGGTTCTGGTTCTGATCCCACATCTGACCTCCAGCTAAGATTCTGTGCACAATTCCTGTGGAAGAATGAAGAATATACTCTCATACCAGCAAGCAATTCTCTGATACCTTGAGGTCAGAGGTCAGTGGCTTGGGACTGGAAGTTCCAATCCTCTGATCACAGGACAGATTGGCTCTCCTGGCAGCCAGCCCCCGTCCACAGGTGGGGTCCAAAAGTATGTTAACATTAACAAGAGACACCTTTGTTGCTGGCACTTGGGAAGTTCCAGGGCTTTTCTAGAAACAGGGATGAAGGCCAAATATGTATTTCTTATTATAAATCACAATGTCACAATATTATATCTAGGTTCTTGAACGGTTAGAATATCAGTATCCTACCAATCTAGTTTTTATTTATTGAAAGTTTAAAAAATATATTTACTTTAAAATATTCAGATCTCTACTTTCTTCCACATCAGGTTTGAGCTTAATGTGTAGTTTTAGGTAACAAAACCCTCAGGATAATTAATAAGTAAGTATGTCAGGATTTGTAGAGTTACGATCCAAAGGAAATTCTTGTCTCAAGTAGTAATAATTTTAATTACCAGCAGAGGGCTCTGTGTGTACATGTATTCCTAGTTGTAAACAATGCTACTTGAACAATTCTTTCAGCCTAATGCAATTTTTTTCTAACAAATTGTTAATTAATATATGGACTCTCTTAACCAGAGATGAATGTGCTTAAAATCAACTTGTTTCTGTTCTTCATTTATGTTGTACCAAAATACTAAGAATCATGAAAAACAAGTATGATTTATGAATCAGCTATTTTAACCCCTGGTGATTTGAAAAAGTGAAGATTATTTCAATTCCCTATTATTCACTACTAAACAATGAATCTACATTCATCCCGATTTTCTAATTGGTATTTAGTTTTTTATATATATATTGAAGAATATAGTTTTAAGAAATATTTGTATTTTTCACTGATCAGAAGATACTGTTTTGATTTTAATTATGCTTTGTTTCAGGTGTATTTTTACACATTCTGGCGGATACACTTGGGAGTATTGGTGTAATTGCCTCTGCCATCATGATGCAAAATTTTGGTCTGATGATAGCAGATCCTATCTGTTCAATCCTGATAGCCATGCTTATAGTTGTAAGGTAAGTGTTATACATTACTTTCAGATATTAAAATGAGAGGTGATTAGTGTGCTACTTAAATTACAGATCTAAAAGACAAATTGTTATTATATTGGTTTCTCTTTGGCTGTTAACAAACTCCGATGTAGATTATTTCTCTTCTCATCTTCCTATTTTTTTCTGTTTGCCATTTATGTCTTGCCTAGGTTTTGACATTTCTTTTGGGTATTTAGCAATTAATCTTTTTGGCTTGTAATTCAACTTAGTAGTAATTTTTTTAAATCCAATATTCTATCTGTAGAGTAGAACATTGAAAATATAAAATGTTTTAGCTATACTTAGAATCTGATTCTATATCTTATGTTATCAGATGCAAAAGGATGTTAAAGTCTCTTCACAGCTATTTAATTCATAAAGTCATCTTATCATTGCCGAAGTCTTATAAAAATGCTTATTGAGGTATACATATATCTGTCTCCCTATTAAACTTATAAAATTCTTTAGGAAGGATCTGTCTCTTAGTTGTTTATTGCCTACCATTTTTCTAATGTATATGTAAAAGTGTGTGTGTGTGTGTGTGTGTGTGTGTGTGTGTGAATTCTCAGTAAATATTTGCTAAATTAGATTGTGTAATATCTCAGATTTATCTCACTCTGAAATACATTTTATTATTTGTTTAATTTTTATCAGAATAATGGAATAATATGTGCCTTTATTTCAGTCTTGAATTGTTTAATATATTTAGTAATTATATATACATATACCTTGATTTGACTGTTTTTGTTTTATTTATCCGTAATAATTTTACTGCTGGTAAAACTTGGTTTCTAATGATCACTAGAGGACAGACTATGATTTTTATAGCTTGCAGTTGAATAGAATATACCTAATTATGATGGAATTATAATATTGTAAATTAGTCATAAATATTAATTTTGAAGTTCTTGCCTTAAAAAAAGGATATAGGGGCGCCTGGGTGGCTCAGTCAGTTAAGCGGCCGACTTCAGCTCAGGTCAGGATCTTGCAGTCTGTGAGTTCAATCCCCGCGTCGGGCTCTGTGCTGACAGCTCAGAGCCTGGAGCCTGTTTCAGATTCTGTGTCTCCCTCTCTCTGACCCTCCCCTGTTCATGCTCTGTCTCTCTCTGTCTCAAAAATAAATAAACGTTAAAAAAAAAAAAAAAAAAAAAAAAAAAGGATATAGATTTTAAATATGCAGCTTATTTTTTACATTTCTTCAAATTATTTGTACCAGGAAGCAACTCTGTTATGTAAAAGTCTTTTATAAAGTTCAGAAGTTTTTTCATCTTTGGAAATCTTAACTATACTTCCTTGAAAGTTCAGCTGATATGTCACATAATTCTATGAAACTTAACTACTGATAGATTTGGTAACTTATATCTGTATCTCTCTATTTGTATGTTCATTTTGTTTTGTATTATAAGTTTTAGTGGCTTTTAATACTTCCTAGAGTAGGATCTTAATAATTGCTTCTTTTTGGCTACATTATTACTATCCTAATTCTCCTATCAATTATTACTTCGAAGAGGTTGGCTTCTCTTCTCCATCCTGTGGCCACAGTGATCTATCTTTCTTTCTTTCTTTCTTTCTTTCTTTCTTTCTTTCTTTCTTTCTTTTTTATTCATTTATTTTGAGAGAGAGAGAGAGAGAGAGAGTAGGAGAGGGGCAGAGAGAGAGAATCCCAAGCACATTCCATACTCAGCATGGAGCCCAACTCTTCGGGCTCAGTCTCATAAAGTGTGAGATAATGACTTGAGCTGAAATGAAGAGTCAGAAGCTTAACCGACTGAGCCACCTAGGTGCTCCCACAATGATCTTTCTTAAATGAAGATTCTGTGCATGGAAATATTATCTTGCTTTAAATTCTTCAGTGGTGCTTTCTTACCCTCAGGATAAAGTCCAAACTCCTCAGTGGGGCATCTTGATAGCCTGTTTACTTCTCAGTCTTTCTCTAACCCTTTCTCAATTTATATTCTGCTCTCCAGCCACAGCAAGTTACTTTCAGTTTCCTGAAAATATGTTATGAGCTGTCTGGATTCTGTGCTTTGACTATATTTCCTTTCTCCAAAATACTCTTATGCTGAGTACCTGTCTCCCTCTCCCCCGCAAGTACATCCATCACAACTGCTCATCCTTCAGATCAGATTTCAGTTTTAAACTGCACTTCCTTCAGGAAGGATTTCGGGATTGTCCACCTCCCAGGCTGAGTTAAATATGCCTACCTGTACCACCTTTGACTGTTCCTTTCACTGCATTGACTCAACAAGTTGAAATAGCCTGTTTATTCTTTCTTAAGCTCTGTGAGGGCAAATTGTTTTGTCATTGTTGTAAAGTCAGTACCAGACTCTGCCAGGTTTTTAAAAGTTTGTCTATTTTGGATTTGAATCAAAATAAATTCATGTTTCTTCAACCTTGGAGAATTACTTTCTCTGTTCCCAAATAGGGAATTCTTACTTAGTTCTATTCCCATTCCGTTAGCCAACAGATATGAATAAACAAATACACACAACTTTTTTTACTGAAATATAACACATTAAAAACAACTGCACAAATCAGGGGCACCTGGGTGGCTCAGTCAGTTAGGCATCTGACTTTGGCTCAGGTCATGCATAATCTCATGGTTCATGGGTTCGAGCCCCCACATTGTGTTCACTCCTGTCAGCCTATCAGTGCAGAGGCCACTTCAGAGCCTCTGTCCCCTTCTCTCTGCTCCACCCCCACTTGTGCTGTCCCACAAAGTAAATATATGCTAAAACCAAAACAAAGCAAAATTGCACAAATCCTTTTCAACAAATATTTATTAAATAGGCCCTCTCATCAGAGTGGTAATAAGATACTGTTTCACAGTATCTTACATTATAGTTGGAGAGAGAGAGAGACAACAAACAAATTAATAAATAAACTACACAAACATCAAGTAGTTATTTGTAGTGTGCAGAGAGTTAAGATAAGATGATAGTGATTGGCTTGCTACTTTAGATTGAGTGATAAAGGAAGTCTTCTGAAGAGGTAGCATTTAAACTGAGATCTGAATGTCACAAGAAAGCCTGTCAGAGGAAGAGCATTCTGTAAGAAACAGCTAGTATAAAAGCCCTGTAGTGAAAACAATGTTAGCCAATATGACTTGAAGCATAGGGAGTAAGAGGAAAGTGGTTTGAGATAAAGTTGGGAGAGATAGGCCTAGGAAAATGAGCCAGGATAGGAGTTTGGGTTTTATTTTAACTGCAGTGAGAAACCATAGGGAAGTGACATTATTATTTGATTTGTATTTTAAAAAACTACTTTGGCTGATGTGTAGGTAATGGGTTATCAGGGGGCAAGAGTACAAAAAGGCAGGCCAACTAGAAAGCTATTAGTGTCAATAAAATGAGGGACCATGGTGGCTTGGTCTGAGGTACTCATCTAGGAGTTGGAGAGATACAGATAAAATTAGAAAATGCTTTGGAGCTAATAGGATTTGCTTATGGATATGAATGTTTAGGGCATGGTTAAGTGAGGGAGGAATCAAGGATAATTCTTAGAGTTTCTACATTAGCAACCTAGTGAATGAAGGTGTCCTTATGAAAGAGGAAGGACTAAGGGAAGAGTAATGTCTGTTTGGGTTTTTTTGAAGAGCACTGCAGACCAAAAGTTCTGTTTGGCTTGTGACTGAGTTGAGATCTCTCATTAGACCATTGTAAAGAGATCTCAAATAGGCAATGGATGTACAAATAAGGAATTCTCGGGAGATCTGAGCTAAATACAAAGAATTGAAAACAGTACACATAAAGAGTTAAAGTCATGGAGTGGCGTTTATCTGGCAGGAATCACAATTCCCGCCCCTGCCATTTTTCTGGAAAACATCCTTCTTTTCTGCAGAACCCACTTTAGCTTCAGGGTCCATTTCAATATAGTGTTGCAAGCAGCCACAACCAATCAGCTACAGTTGGCTTTCAATATAAAGTCTATATATATATATCATTCTTGTCTAAGTTCTACTGATATGTTTATAAAACTTTTTCTCACTAGTTTAAAATATATAGTTTCAAATTCATATAATTTGATTCTTTCTCATTGTTAAACTTTAACATTTTTATTTGTTTCCTTTGTTCTGATGACACAAGTGATTTGATTGAAAAACTCAAGTACTACTGAAATGTGCAACCTATCTATTGAAATGTTCTCATAATCTCACCTCTTGGAGATAAAGCAGAAAACTTTAACATATCTTAACATCATTCAGTAAATGTTTTAGACAGTAAACACCATAGGCAAATGCCCAACCTTATGGAGCTTATGTTCTAATAGGGGTTCTAGTCAATAAAGCAGATGAACATACAAATAGATAATGTAATATCTTACCGGGGTGAGTTCTATGAACCAGGGGAAGGGGTTGCTATTTTAATTTTTTTTTTTTTTTTTCTTTTTCAATGTTTTTTTTATTTATTTTTGGGACAGAGAGAGACAGAGCATGAACGGGGGAGGGGCAGAGAGAGAGGGAGACACAGAATCGGAAACAGGCTCCAGGCTCCGAGCCATCAGCCCAGAGCCCGACGCGGGGCTCGAACTCACAGACCGCGAGATCGTGACCTGGCTGAAGTCGGACGCTTAACCGACTGCGCCACCCAGGCGCCCCTGGGGTTGCTATTTTAGAAGGGCTTGGAAAGTCCTGCATAAAGTGACATTTGAACAGAGACCTTACAAGCGAAGGAGAGGGTCAGGGTTCTGATCAGAGGAAGATTATTCTTGGTAGAGGGAACTTCAGGTAAACCAGTACAGTGGGAACCCGCCTGCCGTGTGTAAGGAGCAGTGAGAAGGGCAGTGTCACTAAAGTGCAATGTTCAGGGCAGAGCGGTAGAGTATCTAGAGTTTGGGGAGGAGGTGAGCATGGAAGATATAGCTTTGGGTGTCAGCTGCTTATGAATGGTACTTTAAACCATGAGATCAGATGAGTTTTCCCAGAGAATGAGAACTGGTAAAGAGAAGAGGAGGTCTGAGGACTGAACCCTGGAAGGTGGAGCACAGGAGGTAACTCCAGCTAAAGGAGTGGAAAGTGGCGTGGCCAGGGAGATGGGAGGAGAGATGCAAATGCACGTCGTCTTAGGAGCCCTGTGAAGAAAGTGTTTCAAACAGGAAGGAGGGATCAGCCCTGTTATGTGCTGCTGTGACTGATGATTGGTAACTTAGACAAGACACTCAGAAGGGTAATGAGAAGGAAAGCCTGTTCAGAGGAGCTTCAAGAGAGACTGGGGAGGAAAGAAATGGAGGTAGCCGCTGTAGTCAACTCCCTTTTAAGGCTTTTTGCTGTAAAGGGGAGCAGTGTGATTGCCTGGCAGCACCAAGGGCCCACTCTGAAGTTTGGGGTCCTGAATTTAAAGCAAAAACAACCAGCATAGTGTGTTTTTCTCTAGTCTTGCTCAGCTACTTGGTCAAAAGTGTGGGATAGACAGCCAGATTCATCTGGTTTGGGGTTTTGTCAGATGAGTACTGACAGAGTGAGAAAGAAGCACGGCAGGTATTACAGAGGTGGGAAATGAAGATTTAAAGGTGGTAATAGATGCTGAAAAAGAGACGAAAAAGTGAGATTGTTAGCGGGTTGGAGCTCTGGTAGGAGGGTGAGTGCAGTGAGCAGGGGAGGCTCTGGTTGTGAGAGGCTTGAACTTGGGATGTGCAGATGTAGGGTATGACTGTAGGGGTGGATCCAGGATAAACCCATCATATAGAGGCCAAGTGTGCTGGATGGCTTGCCCACCTGGGTATTTAAACTAAGAGTAATGAAAAAGGTAGAGGTGGAAAGAGAATAAGCCCATGACTACACTTTTTAGCGACCAAGGGGACCTATCCAGGATCGTAGCACTGGTAGTCAAGATGGAGAGAAGGTGAATAATCTGATGGCCTGGGTCTTAAAGGAACTATATTTTGGTGGCGGGGGGGGGGGAAGTAAGAGGAGCAAAGATCTAGAAGTGGAAGTGATAAACAAGGAGGATGTTTACTCACCATAAACTCCCGTATTACACGGAGTGTGGGAGACAAAACAGCGCTGTAGGGGGAACAGTGCCCTCATAGGATAGCCAGTTTTCACGTAGAACAGGAACATGCTGTGGCTATTGAGAGAAGAGGCTGAAGAATTTAGTGAAAATTGTGAATTTAAAAGTATTTTTTTAATAACGGAAACAATTCTATTGACAAGAAATTTGGTATAGAAAAGGATAAGGGAAAAAAAGTACTCATAGTTCCAATAGCTGAGAGAACCACGTTAATATTTTTGTAGGTTTTCTTATGGATTTTTCTTTTATTTTGAGCCCTTTTTTTGAAAACAGTGTTTTTTGTTTGTATTACGTATACAAAATTGTATTGTTAAGAAAATTTGGGGGCGCCTGGGTGGCTCGGTGGGTTAAGCATCCGACTCTTGATATCCACTCAGGTCATGATCCCAGGGTCATGGGGTTGGGCTCTGTGCTGAGCAAAGAGCCTGCTTGGGATTCTCTCTCTCTCCCTGTCTCTCTGCTCCTCCCCTGCTCATGGTGTATCTGTCTTTCTTTCAAAATAAACATTAAAAAAATTTTTTTTAATTTTTTTCCAACAATACATAGTCATTATAAAAAGTTTGGAAAATGATGAAAAATATAAAGATGTAAAGAAAAATCAGTCAGGATCACAACACCTAGAGGTCACATTACCACTGTTAACAGCATTTCTTTACAGTCATTTTTAGATCTTTTTTTTACATTGAGTTTCTACTTTATATGCTGATTGTTAAGCTTGGTCACAGTATTAGAGCATTCAAAGGTTCTAGATGAAAGATGCAATGATTTATTAGGTAGCAAGGCCTTAATTCAATGGTAATAAATAAAACAAGGTACAGGGCAACACGTAGAATGATTCATTATTATGAAGAGTCTATATCTAAGGTGTATATTTCTTTTTACATGTATCAGGGGAAAATTAATTAGAGTACACACACACACACACACGTGTGTGTGGGGAAGTGGTACAATTTTATTTTTTACTTGATTTTGGGGGGGTGGTGGTGCAATTTTAAAATTGTGCTTCTTTCCTAATGTCTCTAAGGCAAGCTAATATTTCTGACTTTACCTTAAAACCTAACTTTTTAAAATGCAGGGCAATTAAAAAAAAGTCGCTCCAAACGACAAAATAAAGACATTCCAGTTGTCTATTTTTATGTTAAGAAAGCAAACTTGGAGCACCTGGATGGCTCAGTTCAGCGTCCGACTCTCGATTTCTGTTCAGGTCATGATCTCATGGTTCATGAGTTCAAGCCCTGTGTTGGGCTCCGTACTGATGGTGTGGAGCCTGCTTGGGCTCTCTCCCTCTGTCTCTGCCCCTCCCCATATCACTTACTCTCTCTCTCTCAAAATAAATAAATAAACTAAAAAAAAAAAAAAAAACTTAATTTACTTTTAAGTTCATATGATAATGAAATAGTTGTAAGTAGAACATTCTTGAGATGTTTTTCAAATTGGCTAAAAGTTTGCTTAGTTATCCAAAGCTGATTTTGGAAATATATGAAAATTCTTATAGACTCAACAAAATAGAGTATAGAGAAGTAATTTTCCTTACCCTTCATTCTTATATATATTTGCAATTCACCAAGAGCAAAAGAAATAATAGGGCTCCATATGTTTTCTGGAACTAAATATTCCTTGATTGAGAACATGTTGTGGAAATAGACATCTCTCTCTTATAAGCTGCCCGGTGTTCCGTTTTCACTTTCACAGTGACAGTGATTTCTTAGAAAAAGACAGTTTTTCTCTCAGCATTTTCTAACACAGGCAAAAGGTGCTATAAATTGCTCAGTGAAACTGAGTTGTGCTGTGATGAATTTTGTTTCCCAATGAAAAGTAGGAGATTGAGTATAATAGTGAGAGTGTAATTTTTTATCTTCTGAAATACATTTCTTATAACAGATTTCAGAGTTGTTTTTCTCCCTTTTTCTCAGTAGTTCAGTTGGAATGGAAAGTGGATTCATACTTAGCGTCAGAAATCTGACCACTTAGTTATAGCTTTGAATCATACTGTGATTTATGTAAAAGTGATGCCCTTTACGTAGATCTGTAGCTTGATTTTTAATTCACTTAAATAAAAGAGGTACTTATGCATGATGGGAAAATATACATAAACAGGATGCAGAAATAATCTTTGTTTCTGGTGTGGTATTTTTTGAAGCTGTGCTGGAATTTTTTTTTTTTTTTAATCCATTTTCTGCAGCTCAGAGTTACCACCTTGTAGTGCTTTGTACCTTTTTACCATGATCATATGTAAATATACAGAAAAACTTAAACAAAAGAAATTATCTTTTTGTTAGGTGTAAAAGTTTTTCAAGTAATATATTTGTTTCTTACAATTTGAAGAAAAAAGTCCCCCAAATTGTAGAGGCAAACTCGACTTTAGAAATGACAATTATGGCCATAAATAGTGATATAAAATGAAAAAGAATATGCATTAATGAAAACAAAATTATAAACTTGAAATTCTAAATCATAGAAGATCATCATTATTAATACAGGATTTGGAGTAGATACTGATTTTGATAAATCTTGTGGATTCTGTGGTTAAATAGACAATTATTTGTGAACTATATTAAGTAAAAAGTAGCATTTTTTTTAACATATAAGAAGCTACCATATCTTAAAATACTCATATATGAAAAATCATGAAGATTTTTTTTCAAAAATGGTTTTAGGTGTTGCCTAATAATTTCCTTTGTGGCTGGGCTATCAAACAGTTATAATTTATGAACTGTACTTCTTGGGGGAAGTAAGTAGTTTCTTAAGATTTTAACTTGTTTGCGTATGTATCTGTATTGTAAAATTGAACAAATGGGAACATTATTATATAATAATTGTATTTTTAAATCATATATAAAACCATAGTGAGAGCATTTATAAATACTAATTAGTCTAACAGCCTTTTTCAACCAGCATTCTGGGAAAGAATCCCCTAAGGCATTCATTTGTTTGTAAGTATTAACTTGTCACCTATATATCTAGAAAAGTATTACTTATGTTACTATCCTTGGGGGAATTCAGAAATAGTCACTCAAATTATTTTGTGTGTTTTTGGTATTTCAGATTTGGAATTTTAGTTAAGAAAGGGTGGCAGACAGTCTTAGAAATATGAGAAAGAGCAGAGGACGTGTAGTAATGTATTAGTGATCATTAGCTAATAACTTTAGATAAGAGAGTATTTGAGACTTAAAAATTTGAGAGAAGGGATTATTCTTTTATGTAAAATCTATGATTTTATTTCTGTAAAGCTCATGAAAATAATGAAAAAACTGTGACAAATATGATTTAGTAAGGTCACAGATAAAAAATTGATGTCCAAAATTAATACCCTTTATACATAAGCAAAATCCAGTCTGTAGATAAAATGTGTAAAACTTGTGTGAGGAAAAGTTTACTTTTAAAAAACTCAAATGGATTTGAACAGGGAGCCTCTTGTTTTTGAAGAATCACCATCATAAACAGGTCAACTCTTATGTTTATTTATATACTTGAAACTATTCTAATAAAAATACCAACAGATTTTTTTTCTGGAGGGTGGTAGTAAAAGTTGATCTTGAAGTTTACAAGGAAAAATAAACAGGAGGAATGGCCAAGAAAACCCTGGGGGAAAAAAAAAATGTAAAGCCTTTATAATTAAAATAGTGAGGTGCCTGAAGAAGCAAATTAATGGAGCAGATGAGAAAATCCAGAAATAGATTTATGTGCAAATATAAATTTAGTAAGGATAAAAGTGGCCTTTCAAATCAGTGGGGGGAAGATGGGCTCTCTAATAAGTAGACAGTCCTTTGGAGAAAGATAAATTTGGAACTGTAGTTCATGCTATATATACTTGAATGAATTCCAAATTGATTAGAGCTCTCAAAACATGAAACCATGCTAATACTAGGAGAAAGTATGTCTGAATTATTTTATAGTGTGAGAATATTAGGGGAATAACTATGGCTCAAAACTAGAATCAGTAGGAAAAAAGATTGATGAATTAAGTTACACGAAAAAGAACTTCGACATGGAAAAGAAAGCATCAAAAGGAAGTCAAGCTCTTTTCTTCAGCAGGGCCATGGCAGGAGTGGCTGTGGTGCTAGTCTTTCTGAGCTGTCCAACTCCATTCTTGCTGACACAGTGACACCTGCACACACTGCTGCCATGACTGTTCAGATGACACTTTGTGGCACCCTCAAAGGCCACAATAGCTGAGTGACCCAGTTCGCCACCACTCCCCAGTTCCTGGACATGATGCTACCTGCCTCTCGAGATAAGACCATCATCATGTGGAAGCTGACCAGGGATGAGACTAACTATGGCTGCCTCTCAAGATAAGACCATTATCGTGTGGAAGTTGACCAGGGATGAGGGCATTCCACAGCATGCTCTTCAGGGTCATTCCAACTTTGTTAGTGATGTGGTCATCTCCTCACGTGGCCAGTTTGCTCTCTCAGTTTGTTCTTTGTCTTTGGGATCTCACAACGTGTACCACCACACACAGATTTGTAGGCCATACCAAGGATGTGCTGAGTGTGGCCTTACCCTCTGACAACCAGCAAATTGTCTCTGGCTCCTGAGATAAAACCATCAAGCTGTGGAGTACACGGTGTGTATACAAATATACTGTCCAGGATGAAAGCCATTTGGAGTGGGTGTCTTGTGTGTGCTTTTCACCCAGTAGCAGCAATCCCATCATTGTCACCTGTGGCTGGGACAAGTCGGTCAAGTGTGGGACCAGCAAACTGCAAGCTGAGGACCAATCCTATCAGCCACACTGGCTCCCCAAACACTGTGGCACTCCAGGTGGATCCCTCTGTGCTACTGGGGGCAAGGATGGCCAAGTCATGCTGTGGGACCTCAATGAAGACAAGCCCCATTATATGCGAGGTGCTGGGGACATCCTCATGCGCCATGCTTCAGTCCTAGCTGATACTGACTCTGTGCTGCCGTGGGCTCCCACATCAAGATCTGGGACTTGGAAGACAAGATCATTGTAGATGAACTGAAGCAGAACGTTATCAGTTCCAGCAGCAAGGCAGAGCCACCCCAGTTTGCCTCTCTGGGCTGGTCTGCTGATGGCCAGACTCTGTTTGCCGGCTGTGTGGACAGCCTGGTGTCACAGGGTGGCAGGTGATCATTGGCATCCTCTGGAGACATATGGCAGAGCTTTAGAAATAAAACACTGGTTTTCTGACTTAAAAAACAAACAAAAACAAAACAAAAGTGAAGTCGAAGGTGTAATAAACTGATAAGTATTTGCCACTTACAACTTGAAAGGCTAACCTCCCTAACATAGAGAGAGCTCCTAAAAAAAATTAAAAGACTAATAGCCGATAAACAAATGGGCAAAAGTGTAAGTTCATTTAATTTACATGAAAAGAAATACAAGTGACTTTTAAACATATAAAAGTAGTTCGGCCTCACTCATTAAAAAGAAATGCAAATTAAAACTACCTTGAGACACCACCTCTTATCTATCAGGTGGATAAATAGTCAAAGTTTGCATAATCTTTTGTCAAGACTATAGGTAAAATAGGCAGAACATTGCTGATAGAAATGAGAATGGTATTATCTCTGCAGAAAGAACATTGACAGTGTCAAGCATGATTAAAATAAGTTGGGGGAGGGCAGTGACATCAGCAAGATGGCAGGATAGGAAGTGCTAGATTCTCTTTCTTCCTTGGAGACAGAAATTTAACACAACAAACTGACAAAATACATCTGTAGAAATCCTGAAACTGGTTCAGGGGTTCCTGCACCCCAGGCTAGTGGGAAGCCAACTACATGGAGGCTTGGTAGGAAATAGGTGATACTTTCCACTCTCGTTAGCACATTCCCACTCTACCCCGACCCTTCACACATTTTGCAAGGAAAACTCCCAACTACCATATTCTCCCTGGAGAGGAAAAGGAGTTGAACATACTTCCAGCTGGCTTTTGCAGGGTATGGGGTGCTGCCTGAGAGTGTCATTCTTGCTTGTATGCATGTATGGACAGAAACAGGGTGACAATTTGAGCACCCCTGAGAACAGCAGCAGTGCATTAGAGTCTGCAGTACCATAGACAGACACTAGATGGAGTCCCTGGACTGTGATTTCGTGTAGCCAGCCATTGGCAATGTTACAGACACACAAGGGAGAGCTCCTGAGCAGAAGCCAGCAAACATCTTCAAATAGGACAGATTACTTGCAAAAACACATAGAGGACACATACCTGGAAAAGACCTTTGAGGTGTCCAGAATCTCTAGCACGCTGAATAGAGAAAGCCGTCCTTGTATGAAGCCAGACTACAAAGTCTGAAGAGTTGGTCGATTCTTCAGATCCCCAAGTCCCAACAACAAAAAACAAGACCTACAGAGAAACAGCCAACTATAATATGTTTAAAGGAACAAATTAGATCTCCTGAAACCAAATCTAAAAAAAAGGAGGTGTGAATTGACAGGTAAAGAATTCAAAATTACCATCTTAAGGATACCTAATTAAATTAAAAAAAACAGCACAGATAGACAAGTAAACAAAATTAGGAAAATGATGCATGAACAAAATGAGAGTATGAACAAAGAGATAGAAACTATGAAGAAGAGCCAAACAAATTCTGCAACTAAAGAATAACAGTACAAAATTGAAAAATTCACTGTCAGGACTCAGTAGTAGATTTGACCAGACAGAAGACAGAATCAGTGAACTTGAACATAGGACTTTCAAAAGTTACTGAAGCAGGGGAGCCCAAAAATGAAAAATGAAGAGAGCTTGAGAGATTTATGGACCAGAATAACAATATACAAATTATGGGAGTCTCAGAAAGTAAAGAAAGAAAGGAACAGGGAATCTATTTGAAGAAACAATGGCCAAAAGTTTCTCAAAATTAAGAAGAGAAATGGATATACAAATTCAAGAAACTCAAAAGAACTAGGGTAAATCTAAAGAGATATACACTGAGACACATCATAACTATATTGTCAAATGTCACATGTAAAGTGAGAGTCTTGAAAGCAACAACTTGTCACATGCCATGAAACCACGAAGAAAATATAGGATATTTATACAGAGAGGGAAATGAGAAGTGAATCAAAACATGTCACTATAGAAAAATCAGTGAAACACGAAGAAGAGAGAAAAAAATGACAAAAAGCTAAAAGACAGAAAACAAGGAACAAATGGCAATTGTAAGTCCTTTCATACAAGTCCTTACATTTAAAGTAATTACTTTTAAATGTAAACAGATTAAGCATAGCTATTAAAAGACATGGACTGGGGGCGCCTGGGGGGCTCAGTCGGTTAATCATGATCTCACGGTTTCTGAATTCGAGCCCCGCATTGGGCTATGTGCTGACAGCTCAGAGCCAGGAGCCTGCTTCAGATTCTGTCTCCCTCACTCTCTGCCCCTCCCCTGTTCACGCTCTGTCTCCCTCTCAAAAATAAACATTAAAAAAAAAAAAAAGACATAGACTGGCTGAATGAGTATTAAAAAAACAAATGAAAACATGATCCAGTTTTGTTTTGCTTACAGGAGATTCACTGTAGATCTAAATTTATAGACTAAAAGTGAAAAGGTAGAAAAAGATACTCAGTGCAAACAGGAACCTTAAGAGATTAGAGTGGCCATACTTATATCAGAGAAAAGGGACTCTAAGACAAAAACTACAACAAAAGGCAAAGAAGGACATTGTACCTCGTTTTCAGTTACAGATAAAGCAAGTAGAAGATCAATAAGGAAAGAGTAGTCTTGAACAACACTGTAGACCATTTGGGCTTAAGAGACAAATACAGACCATTCGACCCAATAATAGCAGAATGCACATTCTTCTCAAGCAAACACGAACAATATCCCAGGTAGACTACATGTTAGGTAACAAAAAAAGTCCTAACAAATTTTAGATGATTAAAATTACACAAAATATTTCTCTAATCACAATGGAATAAAACTGGAAATCACTAGCAGAAGGAAAACACAAAAATCCAAAATTATGTGGAAATTAAGTAACATACTGTAACAACCAGTGAGTCGAAGAAATTACAGAGGAATTTAGAAAATATCAGGGGATAAATGAAAACAAAAACACAACGTGTCAAAACTTACGGGATACAGTGAAAGCAGTAATAAGAGGGAACTTCGTAGTGATAAATGCCTACATTTAAAAAAACTCAAGTCAACAACCTAACCTTACATCATAAGGAACTAGAAAAAGAAGATCTAAACTGAAAGTCAGCAAAAGAAGGAAATAATAAAGATTGGAGCAGAGATAAGTGAAATAGAGAGTAGAAAAACTACAGAAAATGTCAACAAAACCCAGAATTGTTTTTTTTGAAAAGATCAACAAAATTGACAAACCCTTAGCTAGACACCCTAACTAAGAAGAAAGAAGACTCAAATATCTAAAATAGAAACAAAAGAGGAGACATTATAATGGATATCACATAAATAAAAAAGAAATATAAGGAACTACTATGAATAATATATGCCAACAAATTGGAAAACGTGTAAGAAATGGATATATTTCTAGAAATGTCCAGCCTACCAAGACTGAATCATGAAGAAATAAAAAAATCTGAACAAACCTATAACTAGTGAGGAACCAGTAATTAAAGAATTGAAGCACTAATAAAAAACTTCTCAACAACAGGAAAAAGCACAGAACCAGATGAATTTACTGGTGAATTCTACCAAGCATTTAGAGCAGAATTCAAACCAATTCTTTTTTAAACTCTTCCAAAGAATTAAAGAGGAGAGGAGACTCCGAAACTCATTTTGTGAGACAAGAATTACCCAGGTTCTGAAACCAGACAAAAACAGGACAGGAAAAGAAAACTATAGACCAATATTCCTCATGAACATTGACACAAAAATCCTAAACAAATATTAGGCAAAATGAATTCAACAGCACTTTAAAAGTGTCTTACATCATGAGCAGGTGGGATTTACACTTGGAATGCAAGGATGGTTCAACACATGAAAATCAATTGATGTTACATATCAAATGGACAAAGTGAAAGAAAAAAGACATCATCTCAATCAATGCAGAGAAATCATGTGATAAAGTTCAACAGCCTTTCGTGGTGGAAACATTTAACAAACTAAGAAAAGAAGGAAACTACCTCAGTAATAAAAACCATATATAAAAACCAACATCATACTCAGTGGGGAAAGACTGAAAACTTTTCTTCTAAGCTCAAGAACAAAATAGGCATGCCCAATTTCACCACTGCTATTCACCATAGTACTGAAAATTCTAGCCAGAGGAATCAGACAAGAAAAAGAAATAAAGGCATACAGATTGAAAATCTGTAATTATTAATTAATTAATTAATAGTTAATTAATCAGGAATTTAATTAATTCCTGTAATTAATCAGGAATTAAAATGATCTGTTCATACATGATTTGTTCTTCTATGTAGAAAACCCTAAAGATTCCACCAAAAAGCTGTTAGAGCTAATAAAAGAATTTAGCAAAGTATCAGAATACAAAATCTACACTGAAAACTCAGTTGTTTTTCTTAAATACTAACAATGACCAAGCCAAAAATGAAATTTAGAAAATAATTCCATTTATTATAGCCTCAAAAAGGATAAAGTACTTAGGAATAAACTTTACCAAGGAAATAAAAGACTTGTACACTGAAAGCTACAAAACATTGGTAAGGAAATCAAAAAAGATAAGAAAAAGGAAAGACTTCTTGTTTATGGATCAGAACTTAATATTGTTTAAATGTGTATACTACCCAAAATGATCTACAGATTCAATGGATTCTCTATTAAAATCCCAATGACATTTTTTTGCTGGAAAATAGTCCCAAGATTTGTATAGAATCTCAAAGGACCATGACTAGACAAAACAATCTTGAGAAAGAAGGCATCACACTTCCACATTTTAAAATGTACTACAAAGCAACAGCTATTATGTGATCCTGGCATAAAGATAGGCACATAGCCCAATGGAACAAATAAATAGCCCAGGAATAAACCTTTTCATATATAACCAAATGATTTTTGGCAAGAGTGCCGAGACTCTACAGTGGGGAAAAGGCAGTCTCTCTTTAACACACATTGAATGTGTTGGGTAGGCAGTCTTTAAAAAGAAGGAAATGCTGTCATGTGCTAAAACATAGATGAATTTTGACTTTATGCTGAACAAAATAAGCCAATCCAAAAGAGGCAAACAATATATGAGTCCATTCAGATGAAATATGTAAAGTAGTCAAAATTATAGAAACAAAGTAGAAAGGTGGTTGGCAAGGGCTGAAGAGAGCGGAGGAGAAATTAGTGTTTAATGGGTATAGAATTTCAGTGTAACAGCATGAAAAGTCACAGAGCAATTTTGCACAATGAAGTTAACACTCCTGTTACTAAAAAACGTTTAAGATGATAAACTTAATGTTATGTGTTTTTTATCATAATAATAAAAAAAGAATGAGGAAGACCTCTATGTGGTAATATGTGATTTTCAAGATACATTATTAAAAAAAAAGAAAAAAACTTGAGGGGCACCTGGGTGGCTCAGTCAGCTAAGCGTCCTACTCCTGATCTCCTGGTTTGTGAGTTTGAGCCCTGCATCAGGCTCTGTGCTGACAGCATAGAGCCTTCTTGGTATTCTCCTTCTCTCTCTCTCTCTGCCCCTACCTTACCTGTGCACGCTCTCTCTCTCAAAATAAATCAATAAACTTAAAAAAAAAATGTAAAAAAAAACACTTGAAATGTAGTACATGCTGTATAGGTGTATAGTAAAAGACATGTAAAAGGTAGCACTGCTACCTTTCTTATAAGAAGGAGAAGAGATACATGTATAATGTGCATGTTTTCTTATAAATTTCCAAAAGAAACTCAAGAATAAACCTAAAGCAAATATAATATGTTTACTTCTAGGCAGAGAGAAGGAATTAGAAGTGAGACTTTGAATATATTTTTTTAGATATACTTTTGACTTTGGAATTGTTGACACTTTTAGCCTTTAAAAAAATTAGGGTGGGGGGATTAAGAGTACACTTATGATGAGCACCGAGGAATATATAGAATTGTTGAATCACTATATTGTATACCTGAAACTAATATAACACTGTATGTTAACTAACTGGAATTAAAATAAAAATGTAAAAAAAATACAATACAAACTATAAGTAAATTTTTAAAATAAAAAATATTTATAGACTGTCTACTAAAAATCCCAAGCATTTAAAACATAACAAAACTTTTCCTTCTTATTTCTGCCATTGGAAAAAAAAAAATCGGAAGCAGTCTCTTAGCCATTTAATCTTCATGAAGTTTTCATGGGTTTTGTTTTCATGCATTCATGAGGTGGCTGTGCTTTTGTTAAGTTCACTTTTAGTTTGCTTTATTTTCTGATTGTGCATTCTGTTAAGAGGAGGAACATATTCAGAAAGTGGCATTTGTCCAGAAGAAGGGGAAATGGATCTCTGGTGGAGTTAGACAAGTCTTCCTTGTAAGGAGAACAGGTTGGTTTGTAGCCTCTGAGCAATTTCCATCTTCCTACAAGATACTGTTATATCTGTATCTCTTGCCTTGAAATGGCAAATTCTACTTTCCTATTTGTTTTCTGTGTGGTAAAGCTACATTTCTATCAGCTCCTTTGTCTTGCACTTCTAGTACATCACATGCAGGGGACTCTTCCAGGAAGCAAGGGGCGATTACCAACCTTTTCTTATCTGTAAGCATTTGTTTTCTTGGGGTTATTTTGTCTGACTTGATCTCATGTAACAGATTATAATTGTTAACGGAAAGGTAAACCGTTTCTAAACTCTAAAAGGTGGTCAGCATCATATACAAGGACCAGTTATCGATATGGATTACAGTGTCTTCCAGGAGTGGAAAGTGGGTAAAGTATTGTTTCTTAGTCTTTGAAGGATTCTGGATTTGTTCTGTTTGGGTAGCAATATATTTATAATTCAAACACTGTTATTTTTCATTCTTGTGTGCCTCATATAGTTTTTTTGTTTGCTTTGTTTTCTGGGTGTTTGTTTGTTTGTTTGTTTGTTTGTTTTTTGGCAGGGGGAGGTTCAGGGTAGAATTTAGTGATTCATTACTTACATATAACACCCAGTGCTCATCCCAAGAAGTGCCCTCCTTAATGCCCATCACCCATTAGCCCATCACCCCACCCTCCTCCCCTCTAGCAACCCTCAGTTTTTTCTCTATGGTTAAAGCTTCTTATGATTTGCCTCCCTCTCTGTTTTTATTTTATTTTTCCTTCCCTTCTCCTATGTTCATTTGTTTTGTTTCTTAAATTCCACATATGAATGAAATATATTTGTCTTTCTCTGACTGACTTATTTTACTTTGCATAATACATTCCAGTTCCATCTACATTGTTACAAATGGCAAGATTTCATTCAAAAAGTAAAAGTAAATTTTTAAAATGGAAACCACATGAAGTTTTTTCAACTCTGATTCACTCATTCACTCTTACTCTTTTTTTACTATTTTTCATTTGTTGCCAAAAAAAAAAAATAATAGTCCCTTTTGGTTAATTTTAATGTTCATTGTTAATTTGTGTGTAGTCAATTTCTAACTCTCCTCTACTAGCTATAGCCTGCACTTAAGTTACTCTGTTCTCTTGCTTAATTAATGCTTGCAAAATATGATTTCTATCCCTGTCTCAGCAGCTAAGTATTTTCATGTAGTCAGCATGCAACATAATGTAGCAATTAGAAACCTACCTTGAGATATTCAATAAAAGGTCTGTTCTCACAGTGGTATTTTAAAAGTTTAATTTGGGTAAACAATTAAATAAAGGTCCTTTTGCCTTTGCTCTGTATTTCCCATGTTTGGTTTACTTCTCACAAACACGTGACTTTGGAAGTTATCATTGAAGATGGGTCCATAATGGTAACTAGGGATTTGCTTCTATGCAAATTTTGACAATACCAGTCAGCAGTAACATTCATATCATTACTACTGCTCATCTTTTCCTGAGCTTTTAAATTTCTTTCTGTGGTCCAGACATCCTGTACGCTTTGAAGATCAGCTTTTCCTAAAGTCAGAACTCTCCTACAGGCAGAGGCACTTTGTGATCGCTAGCGAAGCCACTTTGATGACTTCATTGGAGGAAATAATGCAGAGTGGTTAAGAGCATTTGCTATGGAGCCAAAGTGCCTGGGTTCAAATCCTGGTTTCACCACTTAGCTGTGTGACCTTAGGCAAGTCACCTAGCCTCTCTGTTCCTCAATTTTTCATCTTTAGAATGGGGTTAATAGTAATACCTACCTCATAATTTGCTATGTATGGATTAAATGGATTAAGATGTCTAAAGTCTAGAACAAATTGGCAAAAAAATGGGAGGCATTGTATGAGTGTTAATTGCCTGCCTACCTTCCTTCCCCAAAGGAATGCTGTTGGATAGCAGGCACCATTCACTTACATGGTTTCTCTCCTTTGATGATAACATGTCCTTCCCTCTCCCTCCTCCCCTCCCCCGCCTCCCCGCCCTTAACTGACCCTCATTCATTCATTATCAACTAGGGGAAAAAGAGAAAGGAAGGAGAGAATAAAAGAAATACAGTTCATTGTATGGACTGCCTCCATCATTTAGGAGGGCACAGGAGTTGGTGCATGTTAACAGTGCCCCTTTTCTACTTTTCTGTGGTATCCTTCCTGGCTGCTAGATTTCTTCAGAGGAACACACTCAGCCATCTAGAGGCAAAGCTCTATCACTGTATGGTGAGGAAATGTTAAGGTTTGAATACCACATAGATTGAATCAGTTACAGGTATACCATTTTTTAACTTAAACCAGACAGACCCATTTTAGCTCAGATTCCTAATAG
Organism: Panthera uncia; assembly: GCF_023721935.1. Classification (NCBI taxonomy): domain Eukaryota; kingdom Metazoa; phylum Chordata; class Mammalia; order Carnivora; family Felidae; genus Panthera; species Panthera uncia. Next base: position 20,055,870 of record NW_026057585.1, on the reverse strand, counting down.
CTTTGTTTAACCTAGAGATAATCAGCACTTTGGTTCTATTCCTTTTGGATTTTTCTTGCTGACCACAAGGCCTTTTTGTTCTCAGTTAAAACTTGTGATCACTGAAGCTATCTGAATGATAATTAATTTGATTTTAATAATTGTGATCACTATTTCTTGCCATCTTATTTGGTTTTTCTAAACAAGATCCTGTGTCTTCACTTCTATACTGTTTTAAAAATGGGGGCGCCTAGTGGCTCAGTTGGTTGAGCGTCTGACTCTTGATTTTTAGCTCAGGTCATGATCCAAGGGTCATGGGATTGAGCCCCACATCAGGCTCTGTGCTGAATGGGGAGCCTGCATAGGATTCTCTCTCTCTCTTCCTCAGCCTCTCTCCCCTGCTTGTGCACTGTCCTTTCTTTCTCTCTGTCTCCAGTAATAAAATTTTTTTAAATGCAGATTTCCTTGAAGTACGTTATCTCTTGCTTTTGCCCATCCTAGCCTAGCTACAGCTTTAAATGGGTTACAGAAGTAGTGGGGCGGTTCTTCCAGATCACATTATCTTTTCGATACAAATGTTACCATATTTAATACAAATAACGTGAATTTTTTCAGTCTTCTGAAAAGTCTTCTCAAACTGTATATTTTGTAGAACTTTTGTCCTCTTACTTCATTGATTCTATTGTCTCGTCCCAATTCTCAACCTCTTGACAGGATATCAGTGTGAATTTGCATTCATTTTTCTTCCTTACCTACACCTTTGTTCCTTATGGATACAGAATAATTAATAGATCATTAATATTTTTTTTCTTATATGGCTGGTGTGATTTTCGTTTCTTTTTCATGAAAATGAAGAAAATAACTTGTATTAAGAAATTACAAATCAAGAATTGGGAATGGTGATTGCTCCTGCTGAAGTGTCATTCTTTCTCACCTGTACTTGAACAGAGAATAAGAAACTTTTGCTTCTATTTATAGAAATTCTTCTGGGGAATAACTAAGTTGAGGGCAACTTTATTCTTTTCCTATTTATCTATTACTTTGACGGGTTGAAAGTCACATCAAACAAGGGCTATTCTATATTCTTATTATCTTCCACTAGTGGTTAAAATTTTTAAACACATTAAACATTCAGCAGATATGTGTTCAGTGCTTATTATATTCCAAGTACTGTGCTGGGCACTGGGAATAAAAAGAACATGCCATGATCTCTGACCCTGGAGGACTTCATCATGATAAGGCACCACAGTGCCGTGCAGAGAGCGTTAGTGTTAGAATCAGCACATCCAACTCTGCCTCTTCGCAGTGTGTAACAGAGAGTGAGTTGTCTTAACGTCTCTGAGCCGGTTTCCTCTTCTGTAAAATGAGAGAGTTGGCCTGAGTGATCTCTGCATCTGACATTCGATTATTCCAAAATGGGATATTTTTCTTAAGGTTACTAACTTAAGGCTGGTGTGAGGATCAAATTAGAAAAAATTTACGAAAGGACTTTAAAAACTATTAGGTGTTGTCTAAACAAAGACATTACTAATTATTTACTGATTTGGCAGTATTTACTAGTGCTTTTGGTCCAAAGACCAGATGCATTAGGTGTTATAATTAAGTTCCAGAAGTTTAAGAAATAAAGGATGACCTTTTCATGACTTTGGCTCTGAGTTCTAGGCATATTTTAGGGTATCTTATTATCACCGTTATTGAGTAAAGTAGGTACTCTGTAAATGTGCATTGATTTAAGCCATAGGTTTTGAAATTCTGTATAATTATAAGGTACACCACAATCTCTGTGGTTTGGGATTATCTCTTCTATATTAGGCTTATGGAATTCTGGGTTAACTAAGGTAATTGTTCATCCGTATGAAATAATTGTTTTTAGGCAAATATGACTGCATATTTACAGCCTGCCATAGGACTACTGTGTCGAAACATAGAGTACATTTCAATTTGGGGTCAGTTTTCTTTGGCTATTTGTCCAGTAAATATTTTCAAGTGTGTGGCAAATACCAGACCTTCCAATGTATGGGTTCTTCAAAAAGTGCAACTATCTTTTTCTATGTTTGTAGATTATAAGAACCCCTGATAATATGCCCAAGGACTGAGCCCATAAGCCAATTCAAAAAGTTGAATCAGTAATTATGTTTTAATTATTATTATAGGTGTTTATTCTCAGATCTAAGTAATAGTTTCAGCCCTCTGAAATTTTTTATTGCTAAGCATTATGATTATCACTAGTCTGTTCTTCAGAAGTTTTCATAATGTATACCCTTTTATTTTGTTTGGCTTATTCATAATTATGGCTAGATAATTTACTGTTGAAATGGTGAGACTTTCACTAAAAGCTGCTTCCAAAGTAAGATTTGAGTATATTTTCATTTGCAAAGTTACTGGCAGTAAAGAGTAATAACTATTGCTTATTTAATCTGCCAGCATTTAAACTTTCACATTAATTTTATGTTTATGACTATATGATTATAAACTTGATTTACCTTCAGCTTTTGAAGAATAAAACCATTACCCTGTTTTACTGGTAAACTCATATACCTAATGACTCATGCCTTTTATATATGTTAGGAAAATGGTGTTTCACTGTTAAAGTTAGAATTGAGTTAGTCAACCAGAAGTGAACCTCTAATTGTTTCCAAATGCTTCCTCTTTGGGTTTGGATGAAGCTCTAAGTGTTAGCTCAGTCAGGAATTTGCTAAGCTTGTCTTTTTCCCAGTATCCTTTCATTATGGGTAGATAGATCCATGCTAAAATCTGTTTTATGATTTCCCATTACAGTAGTTAATCAGAAAAATATGGATGCAAACTCCTGAGCTAAACACAATTTTAAAAAGCAAAAATAAAGTTTCTGCAAGTTTCTTTTACATTTTTATGATCTTTGAAATTGTTACAGAAATTGACCTTGGTTCTGAATTGCTGAAAGGTTTAGCAAGTACCTTTCTCCCTCTTCCACAGTTTCATGACCTACTTCTAGTTACCTCTGAAATCCTTACATGATTTTAGAATTCCTGTTAGACAGAATTAGTGTGACACATCCACGTGCTTTGGCGAAATGCTTGCTGCTGTTGAATATAAACATTTTATTAAATTTCTACTGAAGCAGGCAGCCATTTCAAATCTTATAATGTAGCAAAATCAGTAAACACCTCATTGACCCTTACCAAAAAAAACCCCGCTGTTATATATTATTTCCTTATATCATTAATATCTTTTATTTAGTTATTTTAAAATTAATTTTATTAAATGTTTATTTGCATTATGATTCTTAAATTGAGTGTTAAAGTAAATGGTTTCTAAATTCCCTGTTAATTCTAATAGTGTGTTATCTGTGATCATGGAACTTCTTCACCAGTTCTAGAATCCTCAAACTAAGCCACATGTGAATAAATTAATTTTATGAGAAAAGAGGAAATACTAGTCCATCCATCCTTCCTTCCTTCCCACCCCCCTCCTCCTCCTCCTTCTTCTTTTTTAAACAAATGTGATAGCAAGGCATAGCTGGCTTTGGGAAGCAACATACATGGAATATAGACATAAAAAGTTGAACAAAGGTTTGGATAAATTTGTAGATGGTTGTTCTGGGTGCCTTATTAAGAGACTGTGTTGGGGAAATGTCCTTAAGGTTTTAAGGCTGATCTCTTCAAGGATTATTATAGATTAGACTCAGTCATCTCTTACTTATTGTGTTTTAGCTAACACAAAAATTAGAAAAACTAGACTATGCCTAGGTATTCTAAAACATTATATTTAAAAAAAATTTTTTTAATGTTTATTTTTGAGAGAGAGAGACAGAGTGTGAGCAGGCAAAGGGCAGAGAGAAAGGGAGACACAGAATCTGAAGCAGGCTCCAGGCTCTGAGCTGTCAGCATGGAGCTCGACACGGGGCTCGAACCCACAAACTGTGAGATCATGACCTGAGCCGAAGTCGGACCCTTAACCGACTGAGCCACCCAGGCGCCCCCTAAAACATTATATTTTAAAAGTCATTTGCAAAAAGATGTTTCACATCTGCTGTTTAATAATATCATTGCTCATAGTGTTTGCCTTCTGCTACAGTAAGGTCTGTAATCTTTTCTATTTTTGCCCATTTTTCTCTATTTTAAAAGGGATTTTTAAAAGTAAGTTACCAACACATTAATAAAGAAAACTGTTCACCAAACGTTCATGGGAAATGAAAATGGATACAGGCATCGTCTCTAGTTGTTTTCCATTCATATGCACCTTCTTCCAAATGCTGGGCCCTGAATGAGTGTGTGTTGCCTGATTTCCAGTGACCTCTCTATAGGCTTTTTCAAAAGTTGTGGATTCCATTAAAGTAGCTATTGTGTATTATTTATCGTTTAAATAAAGCCAGTGCCTAGCACATGCTTGGCTCATAGTAGGCATATAATAAATGTTGACTTGAACTTTTCAAAATTGAATTTGGAGTCCAAAGTCTTGGTCTTTTTATTCTAGCTCTCCTACTCACTAGCTGTGTCCTTCAGCAAGTTCCTTTGGTGTTCTAGACCATCATTTCCAAATCTAGAGTAAGATTCCATCTAGTTCTAGGAAATATGATACCAAATAGTTCAATAGTTGCTTATTCATATTGATTGCTTAATAAAATCCATTTGCAGGAGTAAATCAGTTTGCCAAGTAGATCTCTCCTCATTTTGTGATGCTTGATATACATATATACAGATGTATATATATGTATACATATATATGTAACATTTTCTTTCATTTCCAAATATATTCTTGCACTAGTATTCCTTGTAGTTTGACCATTTTTTTCCTTATGGAATGAAAAATGAAGATGGAAGGAATTGCCTAGATATTTAATCCACTTCCTCATTTTACAGATGAGAAAATTGGTGCTCTGGAAGGCTATACAATTTGTCCAGAGTTATTTAATGGCAGAATTAGAACCCAAGTATCATGAGTCCATTTTCTACCTCAAATATCTTTAGGCATTATTAGCAGTTCCTTGGGATAAAGATTGAAGAAGAAATGATCAAAATAGCTAAATTTTTCTGTGTGGTTCTAAGAGGTACATAGAAAAAAAAACCTTTTTTCTCAAACTTTCATTATAGCAGAACCATTTTTGTGCCTCACTTTCTGAAAAGTACAGTAAGGAAAGTAGGAAAACATAAAAATTGTAAGTTAGTTTGTAAAAATATTCTGTGACTGATCCTTTCTTTTTCTTGAGAAATGATGGAGAGGGGAAAGAAAAATGTGATAATGGTTGAATTGTAGCCTGTGAGTCTACCAACATGTTTTTCTTTGCCTTTTTTATAAACCCAGGGCATCCTCACCTGTATAATAATAACAGCACAGTAGATAGAAACAGACACTGCTCTTCAGGTTACATGAAGGAATAACCAATATTCTTTTGCTGTAAAAACCCTTAACCCCACTTGTAGTTGCTCTAACGTTGCCATAGGTAGCACAGATTTTTTTTTTTTTTTTTTTTAAGGAGCACAGAAAGGACATTTCGTACAGTTGAGAGAAGAACAGTTTGGGATCAGGAAATATACCCTAGAAGGGGTGACACTTGAGATTTTAGAGAAGGAATAGAAGCCAGACTACAAGGCAGTTTAGGGACACTCTAGGCAGAAGTGACAGCATGAGTAAAGCATGAAAAGAAGAAACAGCTAAAAGTAAAGTGCAAGTATGTTTGGTTTGAGGGCTTAAAAATGTGAAGCAAGGATTGATAGGATGTGAAGCTAGGCAGGGCAGATCCAAAAATATACCATGTTGAAGAGCTTACATTTAATCCCCTAGGCAGTGGGGAAGCTTTTAAGGGATTTCTTTTTAATGGGGAAGGGATAATAGGGTCAGATACTGATTTTAGATAGATTAGTCTAATAGTTTTAAAAAGAATGGTTATATTAGTTATCTAAGAATGCATAACAAATAAAAAAAACCTAGTAGCTAAAATAATGGGCATTATCTTATAGTTTTGGTTCAGGAACCTGGTCATAGTCAGTGAGGATCCTTGGCTCAGAGTCACTCACAAGATGGCAGTCAAGGTGTCAGCCAGGGCTACAGTCATTCTAAGGTTCATTTGGGGGAGAATCCACTTCTAAGCTCACTGAAGTGGTTGTTGAAAGTACTGAGTTCCTTTTGGGCTATTGGACTGAGGGTCTCAGTTCCTCCAAGGAGGCATCCCTCAGTTGCTTGTCACTTGGGCTTTTCCTTAGAACAGGTCACAACATGACAGCTGTGAGCAAAGTGAGAGCGTAAGAGAGCAGGGCGAACAAGATGGAAGCCAGAGTCTTTTAACCTGATTTTAGAAGTGCCATGTCCCACTTTTGCTGTGCTGTATTCAAGTCACTAGGTCCAGCCCACACTCAAGAGTAGGGGATTGCACAAGAACATGAATAGTAGGGAGGCATGGGCCATTGGGATCCATCTTTGAAGCTGCTTATCACAATGGACTTGAAGTAAGACTAGAGGCAAAAATGGCCCGCTAGGAGGCTATTATAATAATCCAAGTGAAGATGTAGAGATTATTGTAGACAAGTGTAGTAGAATGACAAGGATGGAGGCAAGAGAGATTTAGGATGTTAAATCTTGAGAACTTAGTGATTTAGAGCATGGGGGTTTAAAGGGAGAAGAAGGAATTAAAGGTGGCATCTAATTATTCGTACTTAGCTCTTAATCTGACTAAAGAATATTTTCACTTGAATGTGACTTAACCTCCTGTCTACACTGAGTTTTCATCTTCACTACTGCCATTCCCTCCATGCTTTTTGTCTTTTGGACTTGTCCTTGGTGTCACTTCACTATTTCTTCACTACATCCAGTTAGACACCAGTTATTTCTTTCCATATCTGTTTAATTTTCCTAGTTATCTCTGTTCCTATCTTACTTTCATTATCCAAGTACTTATCACTGTGCACTTAACGTGTGGGGACGGTCTCGTAATTGTTTCCTTCTGCCCATTTCCTATCTTTAATCTAGATTCTAAAACATCTAATATTTGCTTATCTATCATTGATTTAACCAACAAGTATTTATTGTGGGCTGACTTTGGAACCAGCACTTTACTAGGCCTCCTTGGGAATTGTGAGGAAGACAAGCATCCTCCCTGTTCTCATTGTCTTTGTTCTTTGAATGTCTCCTCTTCCTTTCCACCTGTCAGAAACATCACTAATTTTGGGGGGTGCCTGGCTGGCTCAGTCAGAGGAGTACATGACTCTTGATTTTGGAGTTGTGAATTCAAGCACCACATTAGATGTAGAGATTACTTAAATAAAAACAAAACTTAAAAAAAAAAAAAGAAATATCACTAATATTTAAGGTACATTTCAGCTTCTGCCTATCTTGAAATATATGTTTCTTTTGTCTCTGTCTCCTACAGCTGTAACTAGAAGGGATTTTACTTTGGAAATTTTGAGACTGTCCACATTTAAAAGAGAGCACTGGCTTAAGTTATTAGCGCAATGAAGCTTTTTCTGACCTCCTCTCAGTCTGCTTCAAGCAGTAGAGCTGTGCCTGGCCACCCTGACCCACTGGAATCATGTGGAGAGCTTTTTAAAAACATATGCCGTGGAATACCTGGGTGGCTCAGTTGGTTGAGTGTCCACCTCTTGGTATCGACTCAGCTCATGATCTCACAGTTTGTGAGTTTGAGCTCTGTATCCGGCTCCGCACTGATAGCATGGAGCCTACTTGGGATTCTCCTCTCTCCTCTCTCTGCCCCTCCCCTCTTTGTGCTGTCTCTCTCTCTCTCTCTCTCTCTCTCTCCCCCTCAAGATAAATAAATAAAAACTTTTAAAAATAGTAAACAAATGAGAACAGATGCCTTGACTTCCCTTCAAAGATTCTGATTTAATCTGTCAGAAATGAAAACAAATGAGACTCTAAGGTGAATTTGATGTCTAGATAGTTAAGAGAACTACTGCAGTAGAGTCACCCTCATCATTGTACTGTTAGTTGTTTTGTGGACATTTAACCATCCAAAGAGCTTAAAGTAGTGATTTCCAAATACTGGTGGAGGACCGGCTACAGCAATACACACATTCAGACCCTGTCACTAAAGGTGCTGATGCACTACATCTGTGGTTATATCGAGGCTTCTCTACTTTTTATTTTATTTTATTTAAATTTTTTAAATCTGTGTTTATTTATTTATTATTATTATTATTATTTTATTTTTTTTTTTTTGAGAAAGAGACAGAGTGCGAGCAAGGGAGGAACAGAGAGGGAAACATGGGATCTGAAGCAGGCTCCAGGCTCCGAGCTGTCACACAGAGCCCGATGCAGGGCTGAAACTCACGAACTGTGAGATCATGACCTGAGCCAGAGTCAGACGCTTAACTGAGCCACCCAGGCACCCCTCCCTTCTATTTTTTAAATAATGAAAATATATAAATGGTAATGAAAGATATGTAATTGATATGTAATTGGGCTGTAAAAATATTGGATGAACAGACTAATATACCATATTAATTTTTTTGTATTTTTCCTTACAATACTATTCAGATACATACATGTAATATTTGATAAATAAGGACCAGTTGGCCATTGTATATTTTATAGATTACATTGGAAGATTCTGGTCAATTGAAATAATGGTTTAAATAGCAGTTGAATGACTCCTATGTTTAGATTTTCAATGCTTCAATACTATTCAGTAGTATAGTTCAGTGTTTCGTATGTTAGTGCATTTTATCTAGCTCTTTTATTTTTAATAATAACTTACCGATCACAGGACAAATTTAGAACAATGACTAGATTCTTTTTTCTTCATATTATTCTGATAAATCTTACTATGTTCTAGTATAGGGAGGTATATTATTACTTTCTTGCAGTATGGGATTGTCAGAATGGATTTAATAAATGTTTTCTTCCTTTTCTTTAGCGTTATTCCTCTTTTAAGAGAATCTGTTGGCATATTAATGCAGAGAACCCCTCCAGTGTTGGAAAATACTCTGCCTCAGTGCTATCAGAGGGTAAGTTTCAGAGCTTCCAAGCCATTAAATTTTATGTTGTTTCCAAGCTGTTAGGGTTTTTAACTTTTACAAATATGGGTAGCATATGTATATAATTTAGTATTTCTTCAAGATTGAATGCTGACCATGAATGCTATTTACACAAACCAGAATAAAATCATTGGAAAATACTGAACTTTACTAAGGAAAATGTGGTAGAACTTGTCCTTGTTTAGAATTTGAGCAGTTCTTTTAAAATATAGGTATGAATAGCAGATGATATAAGCATTTATTCAACCTGTATTTTTTGAGCTCCTACTTTGTGCCGGGTATTCTAATAAGGTACTAAGGATGTAAGAGTAAGCAAGACAGACAGTGTTCTGTTCTCGAAGAGTGTACGGTCTAGTGGGGAAAAACAGGCACTAAATACCTTGAGAAGTAAGAAAATATCCATGACGTTACTGTAATAGAAATAAAACAAAGTGTGGTAGACGTGGATGGTTACCTTAGATTCACTAAGGAAATTATATTCAAGGAAATCGAAACCTTGATGACATGAAGGAGCCAGCCTTATGAAAATTGTGGAGGAGAGGGTTTCAGGCAAAGGAACAGTTTATGCTTCGCGCAGAAGTTCTGTGGCTGGAACTAATTTTGAGTTGTGAGGAACAGAAGAAAAGGCTACTGTGGCTGGAGTGTAATCAACAAAGGGATGAGTGGCTGGAAAGGCTGCAGAGAATGGTAGGGGCCAGATCATACAGAGATTTTGGTCTTACCAAGAAGTTTAGATTTAATTTTAATCCAGTGGGAAGCATTAGAAAATTTTTAGGCAGGTACAGTGTCCTAAAACTTAGGTTTTTAAAAGATTATTCTGCTTGCTACTGGAGAACAAATTCTAGAGAGAATGAAAGAAAGAAAGCCAGTGATGAGGCTGTTGTTATCTATGTGGGGAGAAATAGTGGCTAGGACTAAAGAGGTAGCAGTGAAGATGGAGGTAAGGACATATTTGGGATACATTTTCGGAGATGATTATATATTAGTGGAGAGGAGAAAAAGTATTGCCTCTCAGCTAGGTAGATGCTGATACCATTTGTTAAGATTAAGGTTGTATTGATGTAGGTTTGAGGATGGAAAATCCCCCAAATCAAGAGTTCTATTCTGCATATGTTAGAATTGAAGCACCTACTATTGGTATAGGGGAAATATAAATGCAGTGGTTGGATATGCAGATCTGGTGTTCAGGGACAGATTAGGTAGGACTAGAAAGAGTTTTGAGACATCAATATATGAATATTTAAAATATTAGGATTATATGAGATTACCTTGGGAGAATTAAGCTCTCTTCTTTTTAGCTTTACTCTCACCTCCAGATTTACAGCACAGGCGGTAGAAAGCCAGAAAAAGGAGTGGTTAGTAAGGCAACTGGAAAACCAGAAGAGTGTAGTCTCTCAGAACTGAAGAAGGAAGCAGTAATCAACTGCCCTGAATCTTTCTGAGGGGCAAGCAGGGTAGGAACAGAGAAGTTACCATTGACTGGCATCATGAACATCGCTAATGACCTTGATAAGACCAGTTTCAGAGAGTTTGGGGAGGAGAGCATGATTTGAGTAGATTAAGGAGAAAATGAATTGGGGAAATTAAGGATAGTAGCTAAGACTATTTAAGAAGTGTTGCTGTAAAACCCAGTGTTTGTAGCAGCACTATCAACAATAGCCAAAGTATGGAAAGAGCCCAAATGTCCATCGATGGATGAATGGATAAAGAAGAGGTGGTATATATATACAATGGAGTATTACTCAGCAATCAAAAAGAATGAAATCTTGCCATTTCAGTTGCATGGATGGAACTGGAGGGTATTATGCTAAGTGAAATTAGAGAAAGACAAAAATCATATGACTTCACTCATATGAGGACTTTAAGAGACAAAACAGATAAACATAAGGGAAGGGAAACAAAAATAATATAAAAACAGGGGGACAAAACAGAAGAGACTCATAAATATGGAGAACAAACTGAGGGTTATGGAGGGGTTGTCGGGGGGGGGGATGGGCTAAATGGGTAAGGGGCACTAGGGAATCTACTCCTGAAATCATTGTTGTACTATATGCTAACTAACTTGGATGTAAATTAAAAAAATAAACTAAATAAAAATTTAAAAAGAATAATAAAAAAAAATTTTTTAAGTAAAAAAAAAAAAGAAGTGCTGCTGTTAAAAGGAGCAAAGAAATGAGGTGACAGCCTGGTATGGATGTAGTATCAGGCAGTGTCAGTTTTTAAAATAAGATATTTTAGAACAGTGCTGTCCCATAGAACTTTCCCCAGTAATGGAAATATTGTATAATCTGCACCATCCAGTACAGAGATCAGAAACAGCATGTGGCTATTGAGCACTTGAAGTATGGCCAGCACAACTGACTTTGTTAATGTATTTTAATTTTCATGTAGTTAAACAGGCACATGTGTGTAGTTATTTCTGTATTACACAGCGTAGTTCAGGAGCATGTTTGTTATTGATAGGAATGGGCCATCCTAGAGGAAGAAATCGATGGTATGGTAGTAAAGGTGGTTATTGAAAGAATGAAGTTCTTAAGAAGAAAAAGGATAGAACTGAAAGCCCTATGGGGGAATTCAGTGTAGAAGGAAGCCAGGGGTACTGTATCCCTGGAGGGGGGCGGGCAGAAAGTGCTGACATAGGGTTCAGTCAGTTAAGCATTGACTTTGGCTCAGGTCATGATCTCATGGTTCCTGGGTTCAAGCCCCGTGTCGGGCTGTGCCCTGGCAGTGTGGGGCCTGCTTGGGATTCTCTCTCTCTGCCCCTCCCCTGCTCATATGCTGTCTTTCTCTTTCTCAAAATAAATAAATAAACTTAAAAAAAAAAATGTGCTGGCATAGATGAGGGTCAACTGGTAGATTTGGTGGTATAGGATAAGGGATTTTCTATGTACTTTTATTTTCTTTATGATTTATAAGGCAGTGTAATCAAACAAAAAAGCTTAGAAAGGCAGAGGAAAAAAGAAGAAGGTGTAAAAGGGGGGTTTTTTTGAAGGAGGGAAAGTGAAGTGTTGCCCATTTTGACATTTGTGGTTATGATTGTAAGGTAGGATAGTCATCATAATTATGGAAGAGAAGGGAGCAATTTATTGAATGTTTACTATAAAGCTGGTTCCTGTACTAAGTATTTTACATATATGGTTTCTGGTCTTCACCATATTTATACAGGGTAAGTTTTATCGTCCTTTGCATAGGTAAAATTGAGGCTCAGAGAATTTAAGTAACTCATCCAAGGTCACAAATGCTAGTGGCTCAACCAGCATTCTACTCCTTATCCATCTGACTCCAAAGCTCATGCCCTTTCTGTTCTACCACACCATCAGAATAGGAAAAGCAACACAGATTTTCATCTGTAACTACAGTTTCCCCATATTTTTTAATGTGAAGAGAGTTAAAGTCAGTTTGTATAGGAATCATTCCTTAGTCTTACTACAAGACTACTTGCTTTCTTAGAGGTAGAAGATATCTATTCAGTTGGTTATTTCACTCACAGTATATCCCCTGAGGATGCCATTTAGAAAAATGTAGGGTGATAATCAGGTTCTAGCCACTACATCATCAGAGTCCTGAAAGAGGAAGAAAAAGTCCACCTTGACCTCTTTTCCCAGTAAAAGCAGTTTTTAAAAAGGGCATGGTGGGTAGTGTCTCAAATTTCCTACCAACTCTCTTGGAGTTTATAGAAAATAGTGCCTACATTCATCAAATTCTGATAAAAATGAATATTTTTGATAGATTTAAGTTCCACTTTTTCTTAATTAACATCCCAAATGGATTACTTAAAAATCAGAGAATCTCAGAATTGAAAAGGATCTTGTCTTTTTGGTAATAGGCATTCTAACAGGTGTAAGGTGGTAATTCAGTGTGGTTTTGATTTGCATTTCCCTAGTGATTAATGAGTTGAGCTCCTTTTTACCTGTCTGTTGGTCATATGTATGTCTTCTCTGGAAAAATGTCCATTCTAATCCTCTGTCCATTTTTTTTTTTAATGTTTATTTATTTTTGAGAGAGAGACAGAGCATGAGTGGGGAAGGGGCAGAGAGAGAGGGAGACACAGAATCCCACAGCTCAGGCTCTGAGCTGTCAGCACAGAGTCCAACATGGGGCTTGAACTCACGAACTGCAAGATCATGACCAGAGCCAAAGCCGGATGCTTAACTGACTGAGCCACTCAGGCACCCCTGTCCATTTTTTAATCAGAGAGTTTGCCTTTTTGCTATTGAGTTGTATGAGTTATTTTTATATTTTGTATATTAACCCCTACATATTCAATTTTTAATGGTCCTTTCCCACATTTACTTTTTTTCTCATATTACAGCATTTTCTGTATTTCCAAAAACGTATCCATTTTATTTAGGTTTTCAAAATCATGTTTTTATTTTGTGTGTGTTTATGTATATATATTATACACACACATAGACACACACACAATTTACTGAGCAACTTACTTGGGGCAGGAATTGTTTTTAGGTGCTTAGGTGCTAATTGTTTTTAGGTGTTTTTAGGTGCTTTAGGTGTTTTATGTTTATACAAAACATAAAAAAACAAAAATACATCCCTGCTCTTATTGAGCTTAAGTTTAACTACATGAGAATTAAGTTCAGGCTATAAAAATTATAAATAACATAAAGGAGTAATGCAATATGTGACAATATGCTCTAAAAAGTAAAAAAAAAAAAAAAAAAGCAGAGAAACATGAAAGTGAAAACATTATTTTAGATAATGTAACAGAAGACCCAGAGCACAGAGTTACAGTAACTTACTGAGATGACATTTGCCTAAAAACCCATACATAGTCGAGCGAGTAGAAATCAGGAAGGGAGGTACACTGCAGGCAGAGGGAACAGCAAACACCCGGAGGTGGGAGTGTGCCAGACTTTTCAACCAGTGGTGAGGACGCTGGTTTAGCTGGGGAAGAAGGAGCAAGGCCGGGGCAATAGGAGATGAGGTGGTCAGGTAAAGGGGGGGCCATGTGACACGGGTCCGTGTAAGCCATCGTGAAAACATTGGTCTTTGTTCAGCATAAGATGGGAAGTCCTTGGAGGATTTTGAACAGGCAAGTGGCAGCATCTGACCCAAACTAACAGGATCGCACTCGGGCTACTGTGATGAGAATAGATGGAAGAGGTGCAAGAATAGAAATAGAGCAGTTATTAAAATATTTTATTATTATTATAATTATACTTGAGATAATAATACTTGAGATATATAACTGAGATATACTTGAGATATAATCCAGACTTGAGATAATGCTGTCTTCAGCTAGGCTGATAGCAGTGGAGATGGTGAGAAGTGTTTGGATTCAACTTTTAAAATCTGTTGTGTGTAGTTGGTTTCCCTTTTCATTCTTTTTTTTTTTTTTTTTTTTAAACCTCCATCAGAGGTTGTCTTCCCAATGGTTGTCAGCTTAAGGACAACCTTACGGAGCCATTGGAAAAACTTAGCAACTTCTCTCTCTTTTTTGTTATCACATGATTCAGAGAAGGGTTTGTGTTGGCATTTAGCTCCTTGGGGGCTTGGGGATGCAAAGGTCTTGTAGTTTCTGGTACAGTGAAGAACTGTCCTGTCCAAAATACGCCCCCTTTAAGAAATACTGACTTCTCTACTTCACTAATCTTGCAAAGAGCTACTTTTTTGATATTGTGATTTCTAACAGTTTCTAAATCTCTGGTTCATTAATTTCTGTCCTTTATTTCCTTCCTTCCAATTTTGTGGAGTTCACTTTGTTGTTCTAGGTTCTTAGCTCATTTGTGTTCTCTGATCAATGTATTTGAAAATGTAAATGTCCATCTAGGTGCTCTGTTAGCTGTACCCTACATATTTTGATAGGGCTTCATTCATATTTCCCAAACACCTGCCACAGCACATAATGAGTACCCAATAGGTATTTGCTAGTTAATTCAAATATCTCCAGCCCCTTTTTACATTATTTTTAATGTTTATTTATTATTGAGAGAGACAGAGACAGAGTGTGAGCAGGGGAGGGATAGAGACAGAGGGAGACACAGAATCCAAAGGCAGGCTCCAGGCTCTGAGCTGTCAACACAGAGCCCGACGTGGGGTTCGAACCCACGAACTGTGAAATCATGACCTGAGCCAAAGTCGGACCTTTAACAACTGAGCCACCCAAGCACCCCTCTCCAACCCCGTTTTTGAACCAGAGAATAGAATCCATGTTTACTGAAATGCCACGTAATAATATGATAATATTATGGTTAATAATTTAAGTAAGAGTGTACTGAACTGTTGCATATAATAATTATAAAATAGCATACATAATAAAATAAGGGGGCCCTTGTGCTTGATTACGATGCTAATATCTGTCCTTTATATTTCAGGTGCAGCAGTTACAAGGAGTTTACAGTTTACAAGAACAGCACTTCTGGACCTTATGTTCTGATGTTTACGTTGGGACGTTGAAATTAGTAGTAGCACCTGATGCTGATGCCAGGTGGATTTTAAGCCAAACACATAACATTTTTACTCAGGTATGACTTCTTTTATTAACTTCTTAAGGATCTTTGAATTTATCTACTAGTTTAAAAAATATTTACTACTTAACAGAGTAAATACTTATATCTATCCTATACTATGAGGAAAGCATAAAGGTACTTTTTTCACTCATACTGTCAAATTTGGGATTCTAATTTTAGTTAATACTCTTAAGGAAGATATTCCTATTTACTCATTATTGCACTAATTTGAATTCTTTTAAGAAAAAGTAGATCCTCCTTTATTGTATACTCCTTACAAGGCATATTAAATGCTTTTTAAAGCCAGGAACTAAAATAGCATTTGGAATAAGAATAATGCCTTGTCAGTGGCTTTAGCTAAAAGTAGACTGTGTTAACGGTTTTGTATGATAGCAAAGCCATAGTTCTGTGTTGATGTAAAAGCTTAATATGCTGTTGTGTTTGGGTTCACAAATTAGTCAATGCATGCCTGCAACCAAATTATTTCATTATATTAATGCTTAAGCCATCGTGGGTTGACATAGTCATGTGACCAATAACCATTGGAGGAGTGATTGCTGTGTTCTTCTCTTATCTATTGGGAGAATAAGAACATCTAAGGAGAGAGTGAGAAAATAGAAATTCTTCTCTCACTCCAGTTTGCTGGAAACGTTTGGCAAAATAATCTAGATGTTGACACTGCTGCCAAAATTATCTAGCACATAGATCTAGTGAGGAACTGTTTCCATGCCTTGAAACTGTGTGCTTTAAAACTGGCACATGCCTCCGGGTGTGAAGCAGTGAGAAGCCTATAACACCACCTGTGTGGTATTCTTGCCAGAGATGGTTAACGTGAATCTAATCACTAGCAAACAATCAGACAATCCCAGCTTGTAGAAACTTCTACAAGACTGTTAGCCTGCATTGTTACCAACTGTCAGTGTCAAGAAAGGGGGAAAATAACTACTAGGGGATTATGCTAAATTAGAGACTTCACAATTAAATGCAATGCATAATCCTTGGTTGAATCTTGGATTGGAAATAAAAAAACAGGCACAGAGGAAATTATTGGGTGATTGGGAAATCCGAATATGGACTGCATAATAGTTCATAATAATTGTGTAGGTGTTAGATTTCTTGGGTGTGATAATGATATTGTGGTTATCAAAGAAAGTTCCCATTCTGAGCAGATACATGCTGAAGGATTTAGCGGCAAAGGGTCAGGATGTCTGATTTTCAAATGGTTCAGCAAAAGTGAAAAGATTCCTTTTAGAGAAATAAAGGAAATGTGGCAGAATGTTAGCAACTGGTGAATGTAGGCGATGGGTAGATAGGTATTTATCATACTATTCTTTTGATCTTAAAGTTTTTCAAAATAAAAATTAAAAAATAAAAACTTTAGAGACCCCTCATTGCCACCAGGATAAAACCCAAACTTCAGCACAGCCCAATTCAGTTTTCAAGCCTCCTGTTCTTCATTCCCATGTACTTCATATCCCTCCAGACTATTTACTTTCCTGTGTGGGACAAACTGTACTCTAATCTAAAGGTCCATTTCAATTGTTACTTTCCCTCTGAAGCCTAAAAACCCCTCCAAGCAGCATTACTTTATCCTGTGATAATACATATTTATCTTCAGGTTCCTTCCAGACATCATGATTTTGCATTCCCAATACTTAGAAAAATGTACATGTATAATAAATTTGTTGAATAAACAAATTCTTAAAATTGTATTTGAACAAAACTGTCTTTACATATGCTAAGTATGGAAAAAGTATGGTTGGGTTCTCATTGGTCTTTTTAACCACAGCACAAAAATACGGTCATGATATATACAGACACACACACACACACACACACACACACACACACAGAAAGGGAAAGAGGGAGAGAAAAAGGAAGAGAGGGAGAGAAACATCATTATCTTCAGACATGGACAACAGAACATAATATGCAGTTTAGTTAAGTTCAGGACCTTAGTACAAATTAAATGACATCTCAAAAAAGGAAAAGAAATGAAATGATTTCTCTAATAATGAGAAATGTATGTTAATGTTCCTTGGGGGATAAGTAATGACATAATTTTATGTATAGGGAACAGCAAGACTTACTCTAGTATAAAACAGTCTGCTGGTACCACTTACTCTGGGATCTGAAGAACTACGTGTCTTTTCTTAACAGATACTATAATAAGTCTGTATCATTATGGCTTTCATGTCATAATGAAGTGTGCAAGACCTTCACAGTACGTCTGAATCCTTCTCCCACCTCCTTCCTGTGTTAGAGGCCAAAGGAGAATGTGGCTAGCAATAACTTTGCTCTTCCCCCGTTATTTCTAGATCATCATGCTCTCCTTTACCTTTTTCTTCTGGTTCTACCATGTCCTTCCACCCCCATTGTATAAGCCTCTGTTGACCTGTAGGACACACTGTACTCTTCTGTGACTTGGGCGCTTAGTCACGGTTTTCCCTCTGCAAAGGAAATGCCACTTCTAGGTTTAGAAATGCACAAGCAGCTGTGTCTGTGCTTAGGAACTGCTGAAGTTGTAACTGAAGTAGGTGGAGGACGTTCTTCTGGTAACCCTGGAAATCTTGGCTTTTCAAATGGCTGAAGCTGAAAGTTTATTCAGCTGCTTCTTTGGTTTTGGAGACTGTATTTGGCTTTTGAAATTTTTAAGCTCTGAAAAATATTTTAAGCCTTTTCATCAGCCAGGGTCAAGCCACCCTGTTCCACGCTCAGCAGAGACCAGGGATTTGCAGTGAAGATGGTTCAACGCGTTTTTTCTAGAGGGGAGCGGGGGTCACCCTACTGATGTTTCATTCCATCCTTTAATTATTTTACAGTTGTTTGGTGATCATTGTTTTGGTTCTGACATAGCAGAAATTGAAGTTCCAAAAGACTGAGAAGGATCTTCTCAATAATAAGTTACACTTTTTGGTTTTATGACATTTTCAGGTATCTTTCTTACAGCTGATCTTAAATCAGAATTTAAGTAATAGTTTTTGGTTAGTAAGTTGTTCTTGCTAAACTGTATATGAAGATAACCTTAAACTGAAAGGACCAACATCAGTCTGTGAATTATAATTTTCCATTCTGGTGATAAAACTGTAAGCTTCATGACTCTTTAGAACTGTATATTAGGCATGTCCTTTTTATTCTCATTTTCCTTGGTTATCAATTAATCTTTAATGGCCAAAGGAGTTGGCTTGCTGTGCATGAAGAGAGAGTAAAACAAGTGAATTGGTGAACTTAGATTCCTTAGGGATTTTTAGTGAAGGGATAATGCGATTTTTAAACTACAAGGTTTTCTGTTAGCATAAAAAAAGTTCTCTCTCCCATTCTCCCCTGCACTAACTTTTAAAAAATGAGTTATCATTTGGCAATTGAGGAGATAGAAAACTTATTTTTTATATTTGGTATATGAACAGGAAGAGAAAGGATACTGGATTAAGACGGCAATTTAACATTTTATGTTTCTTTAAAACTTGCTGATATCATCTGTTAATTTTTTTAATATACTGTTTTGTTAGAAATAATGTTTGAAGAAAAAATCTCAAATATGCTTGTTTCATTGCTCTCTTCAGTTCCACAAAGCACTGAAGACAGTCAAGCTTAAGACATGCTCTTTATTCAGTGATAGAACTTCTATCATGATTTCTTTCATCTTTTCTACTCTCCTGTGTCTGTTATGCATATTAAGTCCTGAACCCCCGCTTCCTGCTTCAGCTTTTTGTGCTCTATTCTCTAGCCTCAAAATAGAAGTTCATACTGATAATCCAGGAAGGAACCAGAAAGCCTCTTCACATGAGCAAATGGGAGTTACCCAAGTTTCAGGAACCTCCCCATCCCTCCATGCTCCTGATCCCATCCCTGTCTGACCATAGACCTCCCCCAGCCTCATGTCTGCTGGAGGGTAAGGGTAGCGAGTGGGAGAAGCTACCTACCCCTTTCCTGTTTGTAGATGGTTTTAATCTTAATTTTTATGTATCGATTCTGCTTCCCAACTCTTCAACTTTTCCTTGTCCAACTTTACATTTTTTTCATTGTATGTGCACCTTCTGAGGAGGTTGGAGTAAACAGCCATAGAATGTGAGGCAGACAGGTCCCTAGGTTTATTGTTTTTAATTAATTCACAAGGTTTAAGCTTTCATTGGTTGGTTGATGGAGGGCAGAAAATAGCAGTAGCAAATCACCTTTATTGAGAGCCCACCAGTGCCAAGCATTTTGACAGGTGCTTAACATAATAATCTAGCCTTACAAAACAGGTTCTATTATTTGCAATTTTTAGAAGAAGGAACCCGGGCCCAAGTTATTGCTCATGACTTACAATTTCATCACATTCACCAGGGTGCCTGGATGACTCAGTTGGTTGGGCATCTGACTTTGGCTCAGGTCATGATCTCACGGTTCATGAGTTCAAGACCCGCATCAGGCTCTGTGCTGACAGCTTGGTGCCTGGAGCCTACTTTGGATTCTGTGTTTCCCTCTCTCTGTGCCCCTCGTCCACTCATGCTCTGTCTCTCTTTCAAAAATGAATAAACGTTAAAAAAAATTAAAAAATAATTTTATCATATTCACTCGCTGTTTCACTAATTCTGAGATGCTTTAGTTTTACATGCAAGAGTAAGGCAGTTTTCAACACTTCAGTTTAAAAGGATAAAGTCAGGGGCCACTGGCTGTCTCAGTCAGTTAAGTGTTCAACTTCGGCTCAGGTCATGATGTCGTGGTCTGCGAGTTCAAGCCCAGCATTGGGCTCTGTGCTGACAACTCCAGAGCCTGCAGCCTGTTTCAGATTCTGTGTCTCCTTCTCTCTCTGCCCCTCCCCCACTTACACTGTCTCTTAAAAATGAATAAATGTTTAAAAATAAATAAATAAAAGGATAAAGTTAATATTATATATTCAAAAACTAAAAAGTAGAAAGCTTCTGTATAATTTGGTAGAGAACACAAACCAGAATTTTCTGTAGCCATTTTCCCGTTTACTTTCCTAATTTTTTAAAAGTTTCTGAGTCATTTGCCTTTTCACAACAGTGAGTATTTATTGAGGATTTTCTAAGTCTATGGCACCAGGTTAACATTTATTTTCTTAGCAGTGCATGTATGTTAAAAAGTAAGTCTTAGTTTTAAAAAGTGTTGACTGAATTCTGGTTTATATTACTCTCATGATATAAGATACAATGAATATTATATAGTTTTCACTTTTTAAAGACAATCCCCTGCCAGGCTATGACTCCTGGTGCCATCCCAGTGGTAGAATGTTTTAATGTAACCAAGCCCTGTTTTGATCTGCTAGAGTATTTGTCCTCTCTTTATGATGAGAGTAAACTGTATTGAAAAGCTGGCTTGCATTCAGGGAGTACATGACTCAGTATAGGATTCTTTGGCAATTCTGCTTCTTTACTTTGAAGGAAATGGAGAAAGGAACATGGGAAGCTGGAAAACTTGAGGCTGTCCCCCTCAGGACAGCTGGATGAAGCAAAATGACTGCTTCTGTTAGACCAAGCTTTTTATGTAAAGCTGTAGCCTCTCAGGGGAAAGATATAAGCTTGAGTAATTAACTCATGATTATGCAAAGATCAATTTACCTAGCCTCTTTGTTTTTCCTCTTTTTTTATTGCCTTGGGCTAACCTCATTTCTTATTACCATTTTCACTGTAGTAGGGCTGGGAGTGAGGAAAGTGACAGGGCTAGTGACAGGAGCCCGACTTAGTTTGCCCATTTTACTTTCATTAAGAATTTTGTTAAAAGAGACAAGAAATTAAGCCAGTTATTTGGGCCAAAGTTGTTTTTTTAAGGT
Organism: Panthera uncia; assembly: GCF_023721935.1. NCBI lineage: Eukaryota > Metazoa > Chordata > Mammalia > Carnivora > Felidae > Panthera > Panthera uncia. The sequence continues at coordinate 20,034,679 of NW_026057585.1, read as the reverse complement.
CAGACATACAGGAATTTTGCAGAAGAGTTCCTTCATTATTTCAGAGGCCATCTGGGTTGAGTAAATCAAATACATTTACCTAGAATGAATCATAATAATTTGTTTCCGTAGACTTTAATAGCACATGAAATCCTTTCTTATATGTTCACATATGTTCCTTCCAGTAGTGCCTGGTATGGAACAAGGCTTTATTAAACATTTGTCAAATACTGGATGAACATGTAACAGTTTTGTGAGATGAGTAGGCTTGGTATGTATCGACGCTTTTACAATGAGACAATTGAGGTTTGTTCTAAATGTTAGCCCCAAATCCTTCTGTTTTCTGCCAGAAGCCTCTTTAAGGAGAGGCTGCTATTAAATGTATTTTCCGGAAATTTGAATAACAAATAACAATTTTGAATAACAGCTTTAACTTGACCGCAGCAAAGATTTATTTTATTATTATTTTTTAATGCAGCAAGAAAGCTGAAGGGTGTTCTGTGCTGGGAAGCTTCCAGGTCTCCCCAGTGTTTTGTCCCATCAGAGTCGCTCCTGCTCCTGCTCCTCCCACACACCAATCAGTGCCGTGCAGAGCCCTCCACCGTGAACGCTAGGAAATAAAGCCATGCTAGAAATTACCTCAAGATGGTAGTGTTAATAGATTTTTATCCCCCACTCTGGCTCTTTTCCTTTCCATTAATATTCTGATTTACCTTTCATTCTGTGGTACTGACAAGAAAATTCTTAAACTATTGTAGGCTTTCATTTAAACAATTATTTTTATTCGAAAGAAGGAATTTAGTAGAATTTCTGTTCATCCAGTAAACATTTATTGATTACTTACTCTGTGCCAGGCATTACTTGAGGTATAGAGGTCAGCAGTGAAAAAAAAGACAAAATCCTTTTTTTTGGAGAGATTACATGATAATGGGTGAGCAACAGTAAACACAGCAGGATAGCAAATGCTAAATTTTATAATGTGTCAGGAGGTGGTAAGTGTTGTGGATTGGGGAATCAGGGTTAGGGAAGGGTAGGGAGCATACTTGCTGGATAAATGAACCGAATGCATTTTATATAGGGTAGGCCTCACTGGTGTCTGACCGGAGAGGGAGCATGTCACATGGTTATCTCAGGGAACGCTGTTACTGGCAGAAGGGTCGAGTGAAGCTGGAACAAGAGGAGAGGAGTCAGAGAGGTAACTGGGACCAGGTCACGGGGGTTTGTAGGCCACTGTAAGGACCAAGGAAGATGAGCAGTTGTAGGCTTTGAGTGCTGGAGTGATACCACTGCCACTGTTCTGCTGCACGTAGACCAAAGGAAGGCAAAGGCAGAGGCATGGGAACTAGATTGGAAGCCATTACAAAATCCAGGCAAGAGATGAGAGTGCCTCAGGCCAAAGTGGCAGCAATTGGAGGTGATGTGAAGTGGTCAGATTCTGGGACTGTGGTGTTTTGAAAGTGAGGCAAACAGGTATTCCTAATGGGCTGAGTGTGAGAGAAAGGTCTTTCAGTTGTAACATTAAGGATAGGATTGAACCGTAGAAGATGCAAGAGCACCAGGCTTTGAGGGGAGGCAATAGTGTTCAGTTTGGCTGTGTTGTAATACTTGTCAGACATCTGGCTAAAACTGTCAAGTAGACGGTTGGTAGGTTCCAATGTGGAAATACAAATGTGGGAGGACGAGCATATACCTGCTACCGAAAGTCTGGATAATAGATGAGATCAGCTAGGGAACAGTGCAGAAAAAGAAGGAATCTGAGGACTGGGCCTTTGGGTAGTTAGTGCTTAGTACTCCAAGTTAGGAGAAAGAAGCACCAAAGGAGATTAAGGAAGACTGATAAATGAGGTAAAAAGTTACCAGTGAGTATTCTCTGGAAGCCAAGAGGGATAAAGCGTTTTCGTTAGGAGATCGCCTGTGTCCTTGCTGATAGACTAACTGCCTCTTGGACTGACAAGTGAGCACTGGTCTGAGCACCTTGGAGGTGACCCTGACCAACAGCTTTGCAAAGTGGTGGGTGGCAAAAGTTCAGCTGAAATGTGTTCAAGAGAAGAGAGAAAAGGAATTGTAGGCAGCAAATACACAAAAATTGGTAATGTAGGAGAGCTGGTGGCAATTTAGAGAACAGTCTTTGAGTAGTGAGTTCACATCCAAAATGGAAGAGAGGAGTAGAATGTATTTAAATGACCAACAGATGGTCATACGTAAGTGTTTACTAATCATCCGTCACAGGGAGATGGGGCCTGGATCGATTTATGATTTTAGTAGCCAACTAAGCAAGCACTATGGTGTTCTCTGGCAGAGTAACAGTACACGGGTAACCTAATTGTTCCAAATTTCGCTGGGACATGGTTTATAATCAGTAGCATGGCTTTCTTCCCTAGAGGCAAATGAAGGATGTTTTTTGCAACTTATCACTATGCTTATTTCTAAAGTAACATTGCTGGCCCTTTATGATGAAAAATAGAGAATAATTGTTCCAGAGGCAGAAGAGAAAAGTAATGCTTTCCTTTAAAAAAAAAAAAAAAAAAAAGGTTGTTTTTTTTTTTAAATTAATTTCTGAAATGTGTAGTGTGTTACTGGTTTGATTTTCTAATTTTTTTTTTTTTTTTTTTAACTTTTCAGGCTGGAGTGAGACAGCTTTATGTACAGATTGACTTTGCGGCCATGTAATGAATGAAAAGAAATTGTCCTTTTTGGGGGACCCAATATTTCTGGTACTGTACAATCCAAAACACTGTACCTAGCTTTTTAAGACGGAAATCGTCACTACAAGTCCCCAGCTCCAAGTACACCAGGTAGCGTCAGCCGTTTGTGCTCTGCCAGGACTTCACAGCTGAGGGATCAGAGTTAAGAGGGTCTCTCCTGGACTGTTGGTCTTGTCTTTTGTGCTCTTCCCTCCAAACCATTTTGATTTCTGAGGTTTCTAGTTTTGTTCCAGGATGTTAGTTTTTGTTTCCTTTCTTTTCTTTTTCCATTTCAAAAATGCCCTCACTCCCAGTTCTCCTCCTAGCCAGTAAGAATTCGGACTATGGGCCTCCAGGCATCTGAATGTCTTCGCTGAAGCTGATGGAAGCCACTGCTTCCTTTCCACAAAACTAGTGTTACTAAAAAAAAAAAAAAAGAAAAAAAAGAAATCATTTTATATGTAATGTCACGATTGTTGACGTTCTTCAGTATAATCATATGTTTGTAAAATTGTTTGTACCTTGCAAACTTATGAACCAAACCATATTGGGTTTTCAAAGTGCCTTTGTATCAGAAAATGTATTTGCCAGCATAAAAATGTACCATCAAAGGTCATGCATATGTTTTTTAATGGGTAATTCTGTAATCTGTATAAGGTGGAAGACTCTTGTTAGTGATGTATACAGATTGTCTTTTCGTGTCCTTCCAGCATAGGTTTAAATATATGAAAAGTTTCCTCTTACTGCTTTACCTCATCAAAAAACAGGTGTTATTTTGCTTTTTAAATCAAATTCAGTTATCACATTGCATTATTCCATGGACTGTATTTTCAAAACTTTGCAAAGCATTTGTTTTACAGACGGTTGTTTTGACTAACTTAAAACATCTGCTAAATCCCAAATTTCTCTAAAAGCTACTTGTCTGTGATAACCTTTGCTATGTCTCCTCGCTGTTGATGGATTTTCTTAATGAAAGGAAAGGCAATGTAGAGTGAAGGCAGAAATGGTTGTGACAATGTTATTGTGTTTTTTCATTCTTCAAATGCTAAGTCATACAATTTGTTTTCTTGTGCAAGCCTTGCACAAATACAGTTGCTTTCAGAAATCCTAAAAGCAACATTTTATTGAGTTTGAACTATTGAAGATACAGATCAGTTGTGATAAAACAGGTGTCTTAGAAGTAATAAGTTGATTTTTGGGTTCTGGTGTATTTGAAAAATAAAATCGTGATTTGAGATGACAAGTGCTTGAACACTCAAAGATTCTCTGTGGTTTATGAAGAAATATTGATCTGGATAGACATTTACCCATTGTTCTTTGTTTTATCGTAAGGTATCTTCCCTTTTAACTTTAAAAAACTGAATTCTTGGGGGAAAAAACCCTGCAGGATGGAAATACTTGTTTAGAATGTAAACAATCGCTGTTATTTTGTCTAAGTTATAGAGTATCTTTCTCCCTATTTCTGATCTACAGTTTATGAACTATAGTAGGAAAACTGGACTTTATGCTTTTCTAAACTGCTGCAGATTGCTATGAGTTGTTGACAGTCTCCGTTTTGCAGATTAAGCAGTATTTTCAAAACATTTCTACTTACTGCCAGGCAGTTCTGAAGCTAAGAATTCCTGCAACAGAATATGTTTGACGAAAACAACTGTTGAGATGTTTAAGGAGGGAAAGTATAAAAGGAAACGTCCTGATAATGTACTGCTTTTTCATTATAAGTCTAAGTAGTCATTTGGAAGTTTTCATCCACTACCAAGCCTGATAGAAGCCTGGGGTGTTCTGTGGGTTTTGGCATATTGTGGAAAATGTGAGTCTAGATGAAGGCAGGAATTTTGGTTGTGTGCCTTTAAAAACTAATATACGTAATTGTACTGATTGTTCACATGTGGAGATAATATTTGCACTGGCCTGTAAAACTGACCAGTGCATTTGCAGATGCAGTTTTGCCTTTCACCAAGCCCTCCACTCCCAAGTGAAGTTTTGCATCATTTTAACTATATTCTCAATACACAAGTGCATGCGTATGTCTTTTCTTTGATAAGGCATTGAGCATACACATTATTAGACTGATATGGAACTCTAATTTTGCACCTGTTACAAGAGGTTGCCAGCTTGTATGATTTAGCAGGTTGGCATTTACATTTATGCTTTAATTAAATGTCCTTAAACCTGTGTGTGCAGTAAGGACAAATTAGTGTGAAAAAAAGCAACTTTGTTCTCACAAATACTGTTGTAACAAATACTCTGTCTCATCTGTGTTTTTGGCACAGGTGTACTGCTAAAATAGATAATTCCACTCAGAAACATTACCTGATTGTTGTTAAAGATTTGAGATGTCTTTATTATTGAGCTAAGTAATTCTTGGGCCTCAAGGGAGGGGGATGAATCTCTGAGTAGAACTTTGCCAATTTTTTAAAAACCAAAATATTCTCTGGAGAACAAATTTGTTTTGCTCTGGGGCAGTTTACTTAGCAAGGGAAACTTCCCCAAACTGAAATTACCTATATTAGTTTTGCGTTTTGAAATCTAGATTATATTACTCAAAGGGCTTACTGTGTGTGTTTTATTTTGCTGACTCCCTGTGCACTTTTGTGAGGGGCAGTGTGTAATCTGTAGCTCCGTATTCTTCTCATTGTCGCCAAGCTGTCTTGTGCAGAGGCATAAAGAAGTAGTAAGTAGTGGCACTGGGATTTACCTTGTATCCAGATGCTTCGGCATTCCTCAAAGCCTACATGTATATGCCAGGAACCAAAATACTGTGACTTGTGCACCTTTGTAAAGTAGCCCAGTCAGTGACTCCAAATGTAGTTGATGAGAGTTCTATGATGTTTTTACCTACTATGGGATAATCAATTTTGTATAGATTATTAACATTGTGGCATGCTCCTACAATGCTGGGATTTAAGAACAAAAAGATTTCATTGCGTAACAGAATTTTACATCTAAGGGACTGTCCTTAAAAGCAGTCTCATTCTACCTCTCATTTTAGAGATGAGAAAATTGAAGCCCAGAAATGCTGTCATTTACTCAAGGTCACAGAGAGAATTAGTGGCAAAGCCAAGACTAGAACCCAGGTCTTCTGACTCCAAGTCAAGTTCTTTCTACTCTGTTGTGCTGCCTCTCCAGTGTAATATTTGCCTTTCTGTAAATGTGATGAAAAATCATTTGTAAATAAAGGGAAGCTGACCTCCATTTTTGGTACATTAAGGCACTTTATAAATGGAGTTTTATTCTCTTGTTTTTCATAAGTAATTATGAGATTTAGAATATTATTTCCATACTTTCATTATGAGGTTTAGAATATTCTTTGTGGAAAATATAATTTTTGTACTCTCTTTTACTTTTTTACTCTTATGAAACCAGTTCCTGATTTTTAAAATACAATGACATCTGTGCTCTTGGATACTTTTAACTTGTGAGTGAAATTTTCTGTTAATTGCTTGAGGCTAAACCCAGTTTAAGGATTGCTTAGTTTCTTTATTTTGTTTATATTCTCTGAGCTGGTACTTTTCAGAAACTAGGCTAATTCTCACGGGTTATATATACCATTTCAGTCTTGACACTTGGTAGTTTTATTACTTAGGGAGCTTTTGAGTTTTTAATATTTGTTCTCAGAGCCACACAAAATTGGGCATTAAATGAAATACAGAACCAAACAAGTTTTTTAAATCAATAGGGTGAATTTTTGAAGTCTTACCTGAACCCCAAATATTCAATTGCTTACTTTCAACATAAAAGCATTACCTTGATAAAGTTAAACTTTTTTCTTTCTGTTACCATCTTCAAAACAAATTATTTTACAGTTCACAAGAACGTTGGCAAAAATAAATAAATGTTATTCTTTGAAGCTCACTAAAAGTTTTATTAATGGAAGAAGATGGTTTCAAGACATGATCCACCAGAAGCCTTAGTCATCTAGAGCTCTACCATAGATAGAATCTAGACCCACAAATACAATGAAAAATTACATATCAAAAAAAAAAAAAAAAAACATTTGCAGAGAAGTATAGTTAAAAGCTAAATAGATGGGAGTCTTTTTGATGAGACCATCTTTTGGTTTATGTTTAACCATTTCCTAACTACAGATTAAAACAGAAAGATTGGGGGTCAACGTATATTAGTATTTCTGTGTCAGGTTCTTTGTGTGGTCTTTTCCAGGCTATCACATTTGAAATCCTCATATTTCAATAAAGAATTTTGCATGCTTTTATGATTGATAGAGCATTTTCAAATCCCACCCCAACCCCAGCTCTGGGGAAGGAATTCTTAACTGCATTTTATTTTACAGATGAGGAAGCTGTTTTGGGAGACTTTAAATGACTTGCCCGAGGGATAGCCAGTGGTAAGGTACTGACCTTAAATCCAGTGCTTTTTTTCTGATGACTGCTGTTTTAAGTACTTCATTCTGCTGTGGTTTAAAGACCCAAGAAGTTGTAGCTGACTTAAACAGACTCTCCAGTAAAATCAGTGAACAATTACCATGACAAAATAGATTATGGTGCAATAGTTCCATATACATTGCTTAAACTCATTCCTTCATTCAGTGCTCTCATGCGTATTTCCTACCTTTGCCACTGAATTTAAACTGTGCAGCCACCTCATACCCCCTCCTTGCCCTGCAGGGCCCTTTACTAAAAAGAATAATCAGAATCAGTATTTCAAAATCTTTAGGAAAAAAAAAAGTTTTACTAATGCTCAGATTAAGCTGCTTGAAAAAGGGAGGGATTCAGAAGAGAGCCTATGTATGAGTAAGGAGAACCTGAACTCACCCTAGCTAAGAGAGAGGTTAAGTTAATTGATGAGGGAATTCTCTTCCAAGAAGTACAAATAATTTGTGCTGCTGGAGAGGGATCTGAGGATTTGATTTACAACATTACATTGTACAGACACCTTTTCAAGGAAGAACTCTATTTCTTAATTAGTAGCAATCTATGCTTAATAATAATACTGAACTTTGAACTCTTCCTGAGGCTTTGAAAATTTAGTATTTGCAATTCTGGTAATATTGGCAAGTTTGTAAAAAAAAAACAAAAACAAAAAAACAAAAAAAGTGTCTTTTCATCCATCCCATTATCCCCAAACTTAGCACGAGCTTATATGTTCAGTAAATGTTTGGTTAACTAGTGAGTAACTCTTGTAGATGGTAGTGGATACAAAAGTAAGTATGGGCTGTGGACAGAGAGAACCAGTAATTTATTATTACAGAAGACACCTCAGCTTTTCTTTGGCATTTTTGCACAAGTAAGTGACTTTGTATTCACTTTGGCCATTTTTTTTCAAGGAACCCTGTGAGCTGCTTCTCAGTTTTAATCCAGGAACAGTAGACCAAGTATAGAGATGTTATCCATGTTGTTGGATAGGAATTTGGCAGAACTGGGACCGTGGAAGCTGGGTCACTTGAATTTTTACATTATGTATTGCCAAATGAGAAACCACATTGCCTCCTTGGTTTCTATGGAAAATTGCCATATTTCTATTACTTTAAGGATCTGTGTATAACATACTTTGTTTCATTTATCCCCATAAAAACTCTTAGTGGTATATCCTAAAGGTGCTTCCAAAAAGACAAACACTACGTGTATTAAGTGATTTAAATATTTCTTAGCTTTTTTTCCTTTTTTCCCCTTTCCCCTCTAAATCTTAAATTTTAGTAGAGCTTCTCTATATTTCTTATTTTTCATCTCTTTTAATTAATTGCTGCTGCCACGGTAAAATTTCCCTTTTACTAAGTGAAAAGAAAGCTTTATTTTTAATTTTAGTATTTGAATTTTGTTTATGTACCACGTATCATGCATTAGTTAGCCTCAATGAAGATTTGGTTTTCAACTAGAAGTATCCTGTCAAGAATTTGCTAAGTAATCCCATTGCTTCCTCTGATAGCAAAATTTCAGAGATATTTCTTCCCAACTGATACTTTGCCCCGACATTGGTGAGTTTGATCAGTAAACAGAATGGATCTTTTTATATCAGAAATACTGTGAATTAAAAATTGCCAAATCCCTTCTCAGTATATTCTAAATACCCCTACAACATTTTACCTCCCTGTCTTTTCCTGCCAAGTTTGAATTTGGGCTTGATTCCTTTGGTGAAGATTATGGCATCAAAACATTTCTAAACAAATGTTTGAGTACAAGGCTAGATTGCAATGTCAAATTTCAGACTGTTGTACTTTGGTTTGAATATGCTAGAGTGAACAATTGTGATTTGCCTAAGTGTAATACAACAAATCCATCCTGTATATTTCACTTTTTTCTACTTGAAGACATTCATGTATATATTTTAACTTCAGATGTATTTAAAAAGAATAAACAATTGTAACAAAATTCTTCCAATAAAATTTGTTTCAAAACCTTCACCTGAATTGTGTCTATTAGTTTGACAAATTGAAAGGAACATTGTGAACCAAACAAGTACTGGAATCAATCCTAGAAGTCTTAAAGAATGGTGTTCAAGACCAAAAAACAAGAAAACTCACCAGAGAGAGGAGATGCTTGGAGATTGGTAAGGTCTTAACATGCGAAGGTCCTCATTGTGGCTCTGATTATTTTACCTGATGAACACCATCTCACAGTATTTGTTTCCGGATATTTGGATTAACCCTGAATTGTTCTTTCACCTCATTCCCTGTGTATGATATCAGCTTACAAGAAATAAAGACCAAAACCAGACATGAGCCTCTGTTATCTTTCCAAATTTTTTCCCTCTATTCAGAAGCAGTTAAAAAAAAAAAAAAATCACTTCTCCACAAAATCTAAGATCCCACTCATCCCACCCTCTCACACATAGTCTATTAAAGCAGCCTCTTTACTATTAATCTCTGCTCTGTAATAAGGGCTTTATCTTTAGTGTGTCTACTGTTGACACCTTTTCTGTGGTCTGCATGGACTTCTAATGTGTCCTTTCTAACCATTTCCATAGCTCCTGCTGATACGGCTTTGCTCTTCTTTATATTTTAGAAGTTAATCAGAGGCCATCGTGGCTTAATTCTGGTTACATTCATACATCTCAAAATCAACAAAGAAAAAAAATGTATTTTTTTCCCACTTAAATCTCTTCTCAACTACCAGTTTCTGTCAGACTCCCTTACATAATGCTTGGAAATCAAAACACTGCTTTTGCCACCTCCATTTTCTAAATTCCCTATTGCAACATCCTTCCCTTCATTCCTTTGATATCTTTTAAATTCACCTTTTCCACTTCCACTGCCTTATTCCGGGATGTCCGTGATGAGTACATGCATGTGAGACTACCTAGCTTCCCGTCTTTTTCATGCCCAGCTTGAGCCACCTCCATGTCAGTCCCCGCCCCCCCAACCCCCGCCTCCCCACATCACCACAAACACAATTCTGGCCATAGGCAGGAAGTACAAGGGATTTCTGCAGAATCAGACTTTTGCCCAAGCATTCTGAAAACATTCCCCTACCCTGGCTTCCTGATTACTTTCTGTTGGCCCTTCTGTACCCTGGACTTTGACCTGCTAGATCTAGAGCACCTGCCAGGACTCCCTGCCTTTCCTGTGTTCTCTAGAATTAGCATCTGAAACTACAGTGGCCCATCACCACGCCCTCAGAGCAGCCTCTTCTGTTTATATACTGGTGTAAGCAAATTATTTACTACAATACTCCACTACCTCATCTTTATCTAGAGTTTTTGTTTCCTTCCCCACAGAAGCCACCCTGTTACTGTACTGACAGACTAAGTGCGCTTCTCAGTTTTCAGTAGCAGTCCTCCAGCTCAGGAATCTAGTGGCTCCCTAATGCTCATCAAATACAAATTCTTCTGAACAACTTTAGAAACTCATAGTGCTTTTCCTCTCCTCCCTGTTCAATGTAATTACCCACAACATGGCAATAAGCAAAATAATCAACACTCTAGACCAGGGAAAGAGCAGACAGGGAGAGACCAGCAGGCCCAACATGCAGATAGAATGACAGCAATTCAGTATTTTTCATTCTGGAAAAACAAATGAAGGTAGGAATGGTGGGAGGGAGGAAATAAATGAAAGAAAAAGAAAACAGCATTTCAATGAGATTCTAGTTCAAACAATCTGTCAGCTCATCCAGCCTTATTTCCAGGTTAAAAAAAAAAGGGGGGGGTTTAAAAAAAAGTCTACCGTATTTCAGACTTAGCACATGCTATTAACTTTAAATGTACATTTCAACTTTATCTGCTAAATTTCTATAACCAAGAGAAGTAATAATGTTAACAGTAAGATAATACTCAAAATGTATGGAGTCTGGCACACTTTAGGCAATCAAAATTTATTGGGAAAATTAATTTAATATGAAGTTTAATTCCTCCTTGGAAAATGTTTCTGTATACACTAAGTAAACTGCAAGCCACTGCTAAAATCAAAGAATTAAAAACAAAAAAATTTAAAAAAACAAAAGCATTTGAAAGTATTTCCTGAATGTAGGCAGATAACAGTATTTTAAAAGAGTGACACTATATAAATAGACATGAAATTCAGATTCATATCTAATCTTAGCACAGTTTCACATCAATTAAAACCCTACTATTTGGCTTGGACTTTTGAAAATAACATACCACTTCCAAAATGATAAATATCTATCTGATTAGCCATCACTCTTCCCACCCTAGGCATTAAGTGAGGTCAGACTGTTGTCCAACTTTACAGGGGTTATCTGTCCTGTATGTGCATCATACTACTTCCCCTTGAGCAATACTTTGTACACAGATGATAGATTTCTACAGAACTTCACAACAAAACAAAGTTACTACACTTGTAATAATAATAGTTGAAGCAAAGGCTTCTTATTGGCTTCCAGAGACTTCCTCCAAGCAATTCTGTAGTGGTGACCAAAAACCATGGAAATCCACAATAGCTACCAGCAAGAGGAGGGAATTTTTCTCTGTTTACTAGAGCTGTGGCTTCAAAAGCATAGAGCAACCCCCTGTTGCTTTTTTTCTTTCTGTCCCTCCACATGGGTCAGGATGTAGGCTCAATCATGAAGCTCTGAGACAGACAGCAACAGAATAGAGTAACTAGAACCCCAAGTTTCTGGCAGAGGACTGAAAATGAGGAAGTGGCAGAGAGGTCATGGAATGGGAGGGGCACAGGAAAGCAATCTCATAAAGTTGTTTACAAACCCCAAGGGACATGCTCAAGTCACTAATGCTCGGATCTGCTCCTACTCAGCATACCAAAACACCTTCAGAACTAAACTATCCAATCAACTAGGTCCCAGACTGTCTAGGTCCCACACTGAGTAGCACAAACTTGAAATAGATCCAAAGAGAACCGCAATCCTTGAAAAGTGAACTGACACTGGAACCATAGACCACAGGTAGACTGGTTATTGCAACCTGAACCTAACCAGGTTGACTGCCTGTTAGAATAAATAGATTGGCATTCTGCATAGAATCTAAGCAAGATCTAGCATGAATCTTCTAAAATAATATTTACAATGTCCATACTATAATCAAAAATTACCCTGCAAAGTGCCACAAAAATTTCAACTTATGTTAGAAAAATAATAGATGAGGCTGAGATGACATCAATATTGGAATTATCTGAGAAAGACTTTACAGCAGCTATTATAAAAATACTTGAATAAGCCATCAGAAATAATCTTGCAATAAATATTAAAACAAAATAGAAGATATAAAAAACAAATGGAAGTATTAGAACAGTAACTCAAATTTAAAAACACACATACAAATGGATTCAAAAGCAAATGCAGCAGAGGTAAGAGTTAATGAACTTGAAGACAGATCAATAAAACTTATCCACTCTAGGGATGTCTGGCTGGCTCAGTCAGAAGAACATGAAACTCTTGATCTTGGGGTTGTGAGTTCAAGACCCACACGGTGTAGAGGTTACTAAATAAATCAATAAACTTAAAACAAATTATCTATTCTGAATGGCAGAGAATAACAGCCAGAAAAAAGGAAAAAAGGAAGGAAGGAAGGAAGAAAGGAAGGAAGGAAGGAAGAAAGGAAGGAAGGAAGGAAGGGAAGGAGGGAAGGAGGGAGGGAGGGAGGGAGGGAGGAAGGAAGGAAGGAAGGAAGGAAGGAAGGAAGGAAGGAAGGAAGGAAAAGAGCTCAGAGATCTGTGGGACAATAAGAAATGTCTAACACTCATGTTATCAGTCCTGGAAAGAAAGGATTCTGCATACAGTGCTGGGAAAATATTTGAAATAATGGCTGAAAACTTGCCAAATTTGGTGACATTAACCTATAGATTCAAGAGGCTAAGCAAACTCCAGAAAGGTCAAACCCCAAATTTTCCACACCTAAATGCATCATAATCAAATAAATGCAATCAAAATCTCATGGGTTTTATTACAGATGTCAACAAGTTCATTCTAACATTCATATGGAAAGGCAAAAGAACTAGAATAGATCAGTTTTGAAAAAAGAAGAAAATTAGAGGAATCACACTACCTATTTTTAAGATTTACCATAAACCTAAAGTAATCAAGACAGTGTGGTATCACAGAAGGGAGAGACATATATCAACATAACAGCAAAAAGATCCACACAAATATGGCCAACCGATTTTTGGCAATGGTGCTAAAACAATTCAACAGAGAAAGGATAGTCTTTTTTAAAAAAACTAATGGTGCTGAGTAATTGACATATGCAAAAAAGAAAAAAAAAAGGATCCTTTCCATTAAAACTTACACTTCATACAAAAATTAACTCTAAATCTAGATCTAAATGTAAAATGCAAAACTATAAGAAAGCATAGGATAAAATGTGTCTTTCATTTTGATGATGGGTTCTTAGACATTGTAACAAAAAAACATGATCCACACAAGAAAATACTGATACTCTCGATTTTGATTTCATCAAAATGAAAAACTTTTGTTTTTACTAAAGACATGGTTGAGGGAATAAGAGGACAAGCTATGGACTTGGAGAAAATATTTGCAAATCATGTATCTGGCAAAGACTTGTGTCCAGAATATGTAAAGAATGTTTAAAACTTAACCATAAGAAAACAATCCAAATTAAAAGTAGGCAAACGACATGAAATGGATGCTTCATTAAATAGGATACAAAAATGATTAATAAGCATGTGAAAAGAGGTTAACATCATTATCCACTAGGGAAATGCAAATTAAAACTATGATGACTGGGCCATAGGGTAGGTCTATTTTTAATTTTTTGAGGAACCTCCACACTGTTTTCCAGAGTGGCTGCACCAATTTGCATTCCTACCAACAGTGCAAGAGGGTTCCCATTTCTCCACATCTTCTCCAGCATCTATAGTCTCTTGATTTGTTCATTTTGGCCACTCTGACTGGTGTGAGGTGATATCTGAGTGTGGTTTTGATTTGTATTTCCCTGATGAGGAGTGACGTTGAGCATCTTTTCATGTGCCTGTTGGCCATCTGGATGTCTTCTTTAGAGAAGTGTCTTTTCATGTTTTCTGCCCATTTCTTCACTGGGTTATTTGTTTTTCGGGTGTGGAGTTTGGTGAGCTCTTCATAGATTTTGGATACTAGCCCTTTGTCCTATATGTCATTTGCAAATATCTTTTCCCATTCCGTTGGTTGCCTTTTAGTTTTGTTGGTTGTTTCCTCTTCCCAGTAGTTGCTAGGAATTTACCCAAGGGATACAAGAGTACTGATGCATAGGGGCACTTGTACCCCAATGTTTATAGCAGCACTCTCAACAATAGCCAAATTATGGAAAGAGCCTAAATGTCCATCAACTGATGAATGGATAAAGAAATTATGGTTTATATACACAATGGAGTACTACAGGGCAATGAGAAAGAACGAAATATGGCCCTTTGTAGCAACGTGGACGGAACTGGAGAGTGTGATGCTAAGTGAAATAAGCCATACAGAGAAAGACAGATACCATATGGTTTCACTCTTATGTGGATCCTGAGAAACTTAACAGAAACCCATGGGGGAGGGGAAGGAAAAAAAAAGAGGTTAGAGTGGAAGAGAGCCAAAGCATAAGAGACTCTTAAAAACTGAGAACAAACTGAGGGTTAATGGGGGGTGGGAGGGAGAGGAGGGTGGGTGATGGGTATTGAGGAGGGCACCTTTTGGGATGAGCACTGGGTGTTGTATGGAAACCAATTTGACAATAAACTTCATATATTAATAAAACAAAAAAAACACAACTATGATGACATACCACAACACACTTACCAGAATAGCTAAAATAGAAAATATTGCCAGTAAGAAATGCTGGCAAAGATACAGAGCAACAGGAACTCTTTCATAATACTGGTGGGAATGCAAAATGATAGAGCTACTCTGCAAATCGTTTTCGAAAATTTTTGTGAAATTAAATGTGCATCTACCATATGACCAGGAATCCCACTCCTATCTAACTCCAGAAAAATTAAAACTCATGTCACATAAAAACCTAAATGTGAATGTTTTAACATTCATATGTATGTATGTGCATATATCTATATCTATATCTATATCTATAATTGGTAAGAAGTGGATGGGTAGAGGCATGAATATATAGGTATAGTGGGAAGAAGTTTTTTTGGTGATGAAACTTTTGTGTCTAGATTATAAGGGTGGATTCACTGAGAATTTAAAGAGCTAAAAACTAAACAAATGAATGTAGTGTTCAGGTGTTTCTAATTTAACTACCAAACACTGGCATTTCATGACAGACCAAAAATAGTATTGTTCCTTTTTCCGCTGATGAATAATACACATTTTTCATTTTACAATTTCATTTAAATTGAGGTGAAATTACATACAGAATAGTGTCACCAGATTTAGCATAAATAAATAAATAAATAAATAAAGGATCCCAGTAACATTTCACTTCAAGTAATCATTTGTAGTTATAAATGTGTCCCAAATATGGAATGGGACATACTTGTTCTGAATATATATATATATATATAGACCTCTGTGTATGTAAACACACACACACCCACCCACACACACACACGTTTATCTGAAATTCAATTTAACTGGATATTTTATTTGATCTGACAATCCTAATACAGAAAAATGCACAGATCCTAAATGTATATATTTGAATGAATTTTGGTAAATGTTTATACCCATACAACCAACACCCAATCAAGATACAGAATATTTCCATTACCTCAGGTTCCCTATTATCCCCAGCCAGTCAATCTTCATTCTCTCCATAGGCAAATACTATTTTCTTGTGACTACTTTTTCCTGTTGCTAACATGTTTTTAAAATTAATTCATGTTGTAGGAGTCAATGGTTCATTCTTTTTTATTGCTAATTAATATTCCATTGTAAAATACAGCGAATTTTAAAATCTATTCTCCTACTGGACACATGGCTTGGTTCTAGTTTGGGGCTATAAGCGAATAAATATATAAAGTTAAAAGCATTCTTATGCAATTGTTTTGTCAATGTTTTCACTTCTTTTGGGTAAATACCTAGAACTGATTTTACTAGTTCATGGGTTTAATTTACAAGAAACTGAAAACTACTTTCCAAAGTAGTTATGCCCATTTATATTCTTCCCAACAGCAGGCAAATTTCAGTTACTCCATATCCTTGCAACTTTTACTGTTGTTAGCCTTCAAAATTTTTGACATTCCATTGGCTTTGTTAATTTTATTGTTTGACCATTTTCTATTTCACTGATTTCTGCCGTGATGTTCAGTATTTCCTTTCTTCTACTTAGTTTTTACACACTTTTTTTTCTAGCTAAGATGGAAACATATCATTGATTTTAAAACTTGTCTTCTAATATAGATTTCCAAAGCTATAAATTTCTAAGAACTGCTTTACCTGCATCCCACAAATTTTCATATTTAATATTGTTTTTATTCAGTTAAAATAAATGTTATTTCCAAATATTTGGGACTTTTCTAGACATCTTTTTGTTAGTGATAGTGATTTAAAAAAAATTTTTTTAATGTTTGTTTTTGAGAAACATAGAGTGTGAATGGGGGAGGGGCAGAGAGAGAGGGAGACACAGAATCCGAGGCAGGCTCCAGGCTCTGAGCTGTCAGCACAGAGCCTCACGCGGGGCTCGAACTCACAGACTGTGAGATCGTGACCTGAGCCGAAGTCGGACGCTCAACCGACTGAGCCACCCAGGCGCCCCTGGTGACTTTTAATTTAATAGCCAAGCATATGGTCTACTTTGCTGAATGTTTCATACATGCTTGAAAATAAGGTCTATTCTACCACTATTGGGTGTAGTGATCTTTCAGTATCAGTTGGGTGCAAATGGTTTTTGTTCAAACTGTCAGTATTTTTGCTAATGTTTTGTCTATTAGTTGCCAAGAGGTTGTTAAAATCCTCAACTCTGATTGTAGATATGGCTGTATCTCCCTTTTGTTAGTTTCTGCCTCATGTACCTTAAAGCTGGTATTCAAGGAATATACCATTAGGATTTTGTCTTCTTGATGAACTATCCTTTCTTTATGAAAAGTCCTTTTTTATCTCCATTATACTCCTTTTGAAGTCTATTTTATCTTCTATTAATAGAGCCACTTGTTTTCTTTTGTTTTCTGTTTGTATAGTCTGTTTTTCCCCCATTCTTTTACTTTCATCTTGTGTCTTTACACTTAAAGTTTAACTCTCTTATAGACAACATATAGTTGGACCTTTAAAAAAATCTAGTTCTTTTAATTGGAGTGTTTGGTTTACATTTAAGTAATTACTGATTTGGTTAAATTTAGGTCTATCATTTTGCTATTTTTCTATTTGTCCTATATATTTTGTACCTATATTTCCTCCTTTCTTGCCTTTTTTTTTTTTTGATGAATCATATATCTTTCAGTATTCAATTTTAATTCCTCTAATTTTTTTTTTTTTTTTTTTTTTACTTCTGCCTTTCTTCTTTATTGCAGTTGCCAAAAGATTTCAATACATAACCTACATAGACCTGATCAGTCTACAATTAGTATTCCGCTGCTTTAAATAAAACGTAAGAACTCTGCCACTCTGGACTGGTAAGATTTGGTTTGGTTTTACTTTTTAATTTCAGTACTTTACAGATGTCTTTCTTTTGTCTCATGACCTCCACGGTTTCTGAGGTGAAGCAGCCCAACATTTATTGCTCCCCTGTGTGTAGTGGGTTCCCTACTACCACTCTCGGTTGCTTTTAAGATTTTTCTCTTATCTTTGGTTCTCATCGGTTTTAGCTATGATGTGTTAGGTCTTGTTTTCTTTACATTTATTCTGTTTGGAGTTCACTGAGCTTACTGGATCTATGTACCGATAGTTTCACCAAACTTGGGAAAATTTTGATCTTCACCCACTCATAATTTTTCTGCCCTATTTTCTCTCTCTTCTCCTTCTGGGAATTGAATTACATATGCATTGGACTGCTGAATACTGCCCCCCATGACTTTGAAGCACTGTGCTGTTTTCTTCTTTCCAGTTATTTTTTAGCCTTTATTCATCAGGACAATTTCTATCCACCTGTCATCTGCACTCTGCTGTTAGGTCCAACCATTTGGGTTTTTGCTTCCATTTCTCTGACAGCACTCATCTATATACATTCATTACAACTATTGTTCCTAGTCACTGTTGATATGCTAAAGAGACTCAATTTGTTATCATGCCCTAGAAGTGTTAAGATTTGTTCCAGCAGGCAGTTAAATTATGGACTAATCACCTTGATTTCATGGAGGATTGATTTTACATTATGTTAAAGGTTTTGTCTTTAGTTTTAGGCAAATCCTTAGTCCTGGGCATGGTCTCTTCTAATACACAGCCATTCTAGAGATTTGACAGAAAGCCTAAAGTGCTTACCAAGCCTTCTAACTTGACGGGATTCAAACTCAAAACTGTTTTCCCTTGCAATACAGAGCAACAAACTTTGCTCAGATTTTTCAGCCTTCCAGCTATGGCTTTCCACCAGGTTCATGGAGTCTTCCCCTGTACAAAGCATAATTCAGCAATTAGCCAAAGAATTAAGAGGAGATTTGTATACAGACTGTAAGGCTGGCTCCTCCTTCAGTGCCATCTCCATTTCTAGAATTTCCTCCTCACTTTACAGCTCCTCTAGCAGCCCCCAATTTCTCTGACACCTCAAGCCAATAAAACTCTTGAATTCTAGCCTTCTCTTGAATTCTAGCCATCCCTTACCAGACAGACTGGGGAATGGCCTGAGGGAAAAAGCTATATATAAGTATAGTTCTCAGCCTGCTTTTGGTCATTCCCCAGTGTCTTCAGACAGTTATGTTTTTCCCAGAGTTTATAATTGGGAGGGCTTGTACATTACAAGCTATTCCACCATTACCAAAGCCAGAAGTCCTGCCTTACATAATTCTTCAATGCTTGCTTTAATGCCTCAGAAGAAAACAACACAGAACTGGTACTTAAATGTCCTTGGCTCTCTCCCTTTTTATGTAACAGATTAAAAACAGAATACTTCATATATATTTAAAATACCTTTTATCTCAAACGAAATAAGTCAGAATAATCTCTTGTTAATTAATGCTCCCAGGAAGTAGGGAAGTATATGTTCAACTTCCAATGAATTTAACAAAATTTAAGCTATGGTTGATTAAGCCATGGAAATATTTAGAGTTAGACCAACCAAACTAGCATCTAGTAAAGCTATTTCTGTTATGAACAAAAAGTACAAGACTCTACAGTAGTCATGAAATATTATAAATGCAGAGCTGTTTATAACTAGGAAAAAGAATGTGACTACTTACATACATACGGTGGCATATTACTGAGTTAAGTGATATGACAAATCTTGCCTAACCCAATGTCTTCAAACTTAAATTTTTTAAAGCCATATTTTATAGTCATTAAGTTTTCCATTTGTCCACTTGGATGTGAAAGATGCAACTTAAAACCAAACAGCAACTGTACATGGCTGGCTGAACATTTATAATTCAACAATTATATAACCTCCAAAATACAGCAGAATATGAACCACATAATTAAAGTGTCAGCAAAACAAGACAAGGCAATTCAGAAAGATGTCATTTTGTGGCATGTACTCAGCTGAGCTTTAAGTAAGAGGACGGTTGGGTGGTACTTACTCTTTCCACCTCTGCTTAAAGCACTAATACCAACTACTGTCAGGACAATTCATCTTGTGGTCAGCACAGCTGACTTTTAAAAAAGAAGAAAGTTCCACATTGTATAAACTCATTTCATAAGTAAAAACTGTTTTTAAATAACAATATGAATATCTGTCCGCAAGTTTTCAGGCTTGGTCTGCTCCATGTGTGTACATCCTCAAAAATCACCAAAATAGCAGCAACAGATGATGATGTCATAAGGAAAAAACTCACTGCCACAGGAAACTAAGTATTATTGAGTCAAGATCTTTCTTCTTGGTCACTTGTTTTATAATTATTAGGTACACCAAAAGAACTGTTCATTATACAAATACGGGTATGTGCATATATGACTGAAACTAACATCTAACAATAGAAAATGTCTATGCTTCCATTCCATCAATGCTTTAGGATTCTGTGCTATTTTCTGGTATGGAAAACAGACTTAGCATCTCCATCTCCAATGGATGCATGTTGTCTCCTGTGATAATTAAAGAGTGTAACGGTCCTCCCAAGTCCACAGTACACATTTGCTGCAAAGTGCCTGCTGCAATTTTCTGGTCCTCAGCTCCAACCCTGGCTAAGCCAACACAGAGTGTCTTCTCGGTGACTGCTATTAAGAAGAAGAAGAAAAAGATACTGCCATTCAAATCAGCAATTGCATTATCCTGTCCAACATTAAAATGAACATTAGTACCAAAAGTACACTTAAAGAAGCCCTGAATATCTTAAATCTCCTTAGTCACATATTACACACCAATTATCTATTGATTTACCTAAGGCTTTTCTAAATTATATGCACTACCTGAGATATAAAGCAGTTCTTCCTAACTTTACCCTTTTGGAATTCCAAAGGCTTGCCCTAGTTTAAGTTTTCAGGATTTGATAAACAATTGCCTATATCCATACTCTTTACAACTGATTAGCATTTGTCTTTATTTTGTTTTTAATGTTTATTTATTTTGAGAGGAGAGAAAGAACATGTGCACATGAGCAGGGGAGGGACAGAGACAGAGCGAGACAAGAATCTCTGGCAGGCTCTGCTCTGTCAGCGCAGAGCCTGATGCAGGGCTCGAACTCATGAACCGTGAGATCACGACCTGAGCTGAAGTCAGACGTTTAACAAACTAAGCACCCAGGTGCCCCAGCATTTGTCTTTATATAGCTTCTGAGTGAACAATGTTTATTATCTGCTCAAATATATATATATATATATTTTTTTTAAGGCACTTATGAATATTTAAAGTTTATTTATTTTGAGAGAGAGAGTGAGATTGGGGGAGGGGCAGAGAGAGAGAGAGAGAGAGAGAGAGAGAGAGAAAATCCCAAGCAGGCTCTATGCTTAATGTGGAGCCTGACATGGCTTGATCTCAAGAAACATGAGATCATGACCTGAGCTGAAATCAAGAGTAGGACACTTAACCGACTGAGTCACCCAGGTGCTCCAAACCTGCCTATATTTTTAATAAATTGCTTGATATATGTTCCCAGTGACCAAGGTATACTAGAAAAACAAGAGGAGTATGAGATAAATACACAGATTTGAATTTTTGCTTGGCCACATAATCACCTATGTCAAACTTCAGTTTTCTTTTCATTTTTCAAAACATAATACTATCTTTCTTAAATGGCAGTTGTAAGGGTTGAGATAACAGACATGAAAGTATTTAATAAATTACAGAGCCCTTAACAAATAATGGGCATAATGACATTACTTATGTTTTTAAGTGCTGACCTTTTCATGATTTTATTTAGTTGGGAAAGCTGTCTTGATTGAACAATGATCAAAATGGGGCAAATGAGGGGCACCTGGGTGGCTCAGGTGGTTAAGCGTCTGACTCTGGATTTCGGTTCAGGGCATGTTCTCATGATTTGTGAGTTCAAGCCCCAAGGTGGGCTCCAAGCTGGCAGTGCAAAGCTTGCTTGGGATTCTCTGTCTCGTTCTCTCTCTGCCCCTCCCCTGCTCACTCACTCTCTCTTAAAATAAAGAAATACATGTTTAAAAAATGGGACAATGATATCTACAAGGACAAGCAGGCATGCAAGTTTAGGCTTAAGTGTACAAAATTATGGATATGGAATACCCTTGCAAATTATTTGTTTCATAACTTTAATGAGACCTACTAATGAGAAAAAAAATAAGCAACAGTCATTCAAGAATCTCTTATGTATTTTTTCTATCAAGAGATTGGTGCTCAAAGGCAGTCAGCAACTTACAACAGAATATAATGACAAGTTCTTTTAAAAACCTGTCAATAAATGGAGCACCTGGGTGGCTCAGTCTGTGAAGGGTCTGACTTTGGCTCAGGTCGTGATCTTGCGGTCTGTTGAGTTCGAGCCCCTCATCGGGCTCTGTGCTGACAGCTCAGAGCCTGGAGCCTGATTCAGATTCTGTGTCTCTCCTTCTCTCTGTCCCTCCCCAGTTCTCACTCTGCCTCTCTCTCTCTCTCTCTCTCTCTCTCTCTCTCACACACACACACACACACAAAGTAAAAATAAACATTAAAAAAAAAAGAATCTCTCAATAAAGATTTACTGATGACAAACATTTTATTATATACCACGTACTGTGTCTAGATATTATGAATATAAGGATAAATTCTCTTGTTTTTATCCTGAGGAAAACTACCCCCAGTCTCAGTGAGAACAAAGAGAAAAAGCAGAATAAGTATATTTTTGCAGGATAGATCTTACCATAAATTTAGGCTAAAAAGGAAGTTCTTCATTTTACCTATGTATTTATTAACATGTTTACATTAAACCTGATTTACTGTTAATCTGTGAAAAATCCTCACTTTCTTGAATGGTATTAATGTTCCTAGGAAGAACTCCATTATTTTTCCTTCAGTACTACTTTTAGCCTATGAAATTTAAGTGAAAACTGAAAAAAAAAAAAAGACAAGAAAAAGTACTATGCAAGCACACTGAACCTCACTTCAGAAGTGGGAGGTGTGTGAAGTTATACCATGTGCACATCTCAGTACAGCAGTGGGGAAACATGAGAACCCTTTTAGGGCCTTGAGTACCTGGCTCTTCTCCTCGTATTCGTTGATTCTGAACAATCTCCAGAAGCTGCCGGGCTGCTTGGTTTACACTCATATACCGAGGAGGTTCATAGATCTTCCTTCCCCTGTAAATATAAAACTAGATGCCACTGTCCTCAGCCATGAAATTACATAACACATTTTTAATGCAGTTATTCCCCCAGGAATACTCAGGTACCACAGTCTAATTATATGGTCTAATTATATGGTTTGAAGCATTCACACATTACCCATTTAAGTATACACTAAAACATGAATACCATAATTGTTTAAGTTTAAGCTTTTTTCATTGTTCTACTTCAAGTGTCCTCTGATCTCACCGAAATGCTGGCAGAAATAAAAGTCCAACAACTTAATGATAAATGTCTAAATCAAAGTTAATTTAAAGTGATAACCCAGGCAAAAACAGTTCAAATTAAGCAGCAATTTGTTCTAGATCCTGGCTTAACCAGGTTCTATCGTGTCCATTTTTATTACCATGTTTAAACCACATATTCCTCTTTTCACTTCTTCCTCTAAGAAAAGTAAACTAAAGTGGTAAATATCTAAAAATCTTGGAGGGTTAGATATGTTTACTTCTGATACCTCAAAGCCTACCACATCTGCCCATGATCATAATAAAAATACTGTTTTCATAGCTTACAAAACAGTTCATACAGATTATCTTACTGACTCCCAAAAAAATTCTCAAAGTCAGCACTGTCCAAGAGAAATATGATGCAAACCACAGAGTTTTAAATTTTCTAGTAGTCACATTAACAAAAGTAAAAAAAAAAAGGCAAAATTAATTTTAACAATACTATTTTACCCACTATATCCACAATGTTGTATTTCAACATTTACTCCTATAAAAATTATTAAAGAGATTATTTTTGTACTAAGTTTTTGACATCTGTTATTTCATACTTATAGCATTAATTCAAGTGTTAAATTTTCATTGGAAATACTTAATCTTTATTTAAATTTCATAAAATTCATGGTTGCAAAAGATTTACACAGTGAAGTTACTCCAAATATACTTTTTTAATAACTAAGTTGAGTATTTTTATTAATTAAAATTAAATTATAAAGGCAGTTTCTCAATTACATTAGCCATTTTTCAAGTGCTCATTAATTATATGTGGGTAGTAGCTACTGTACTGCACATTGCCTCAATAAGCAAAAAAAGGATTTTAGCACTCATCACACATAGGAGGAAAAGAAGACTCAGAAACCAAAGTAGCTTGCCTAAGAGCACATAACCAGAGGCAGACTCAGGACTCAAATGCACGTCTTCTTCTGACCACCAATTCATTAATTCACACCACAAATATTTACAGAGTGCCTATTAGGTGTCAACCACTGTCACGGTCCTGAATCCATGAGATCTATTGCTATTTCCACTCTATCACACTGCTTTTCACGTCATAAGATGAGGTGATTAATTTTTACCAGTTAAGGAAAGCTAATTTTCAACAATCTTTAGAACCCATGTCCTTTACGTAGAATTTATTGTATAAGGAATTAGAAACAGACATAAGCATTCTCAGAATAAGAACTTACTTGATTAGATTTTCCAAAGACTGCTCCTTTACTTTGATGTCTGTAGGAAGTGAAAAATAGTTCTCTTTTAATTAACTACTTTATCCAAAACCCTGTGTGTCAACTTCGGTAGAGCCATTTAAATTTGGGGGAAGCGTTTTTGTCAAGTCTCCGAAATATTAATTTCAGAGCTCATGTCATTCTTCCGTCACACTTGTATCCATCTACTTTTTTATAGAAATATACAGAAGAATGGAAGCTTGTGGTGTGTAAAGGTCATTAGTTAGAAAACAAACACGAGGTTGGCCCTAAGACCATCCTGAAAGCATCTAATTTCCTCTTGGAAAAGAAGACACAGGAAAGAGTCAGATAAATATTGGCATATATACTACCAAACAGCTAATCCAAATCTTTGTGTTCATTTCTACTAGCTGGTAAGTGCATAGACCCAACTGAGAAGTCTTCTTATGTTCCTATTCTTAACCTATTTTTCGGGCACTAGAACGTAAGCTCTAATGCATGTAATGTAACAGAAGAAAACTTTCACCACATTTTGAAAAGAAACCTTTGCTCTCTTGTGAATGGTTAAGACATGTCTAATAACTTATAAATAAACCCTTTAATACCCAATATTCATAAACAGCGCTTTCCCAAGCACTGACTGCCAGGTATGGGGCTACCACAGAGGCCAGAACACACATAATCTCTGCTCTCATGAAGCTTGAAATGCAAGTGTCACAAATCCTTGATTCCTTTTACTTCTTAATCACTGATGCTCAGCCAAACAGTTTGGTAAAAGGTAAAAAAGCACAATCACTCCACATCCTCACAGGAACTCAGTATACAACAGCAAGAGCAACAGCTGCTTCCTGTTCTACATGCTAAAAACAAATGGTTCAGCCAAAGTCTGCTTTTGCAAAAATAAATACACTGCAACTGAAGGGTCTTTTTGTTGGATTTCTACAGCTTTCCTAAGTGATTATCAAAGTTTTTCTTATGAAGGAGACTAAAGAGTTTCCTAGGAAAATACAGCAGAGGTTAAGCCCTTGTAAGTATTTGTAAATGTTCTTGGAACCGGTGGTGAATGTACCTTTCAGGTTCGAAATACCATTATTTAATTTTTCCATTTGTCTAGCACATATAAGAAAAAATGCAATATCAGTTATTGAAAATGGCCTGCAATACAATTAACAGACGTAGACTTCCTTTATATGGTACCTGCAAGATTTTTAAAAATTCAACACATTCATTTAGTTCATTCACCTTGAGGTTCTGAAATGTTGTGAGTTTTTAGTATTTTAACTTTTTAAATGATCTGCTCTATAGAACCTGGTTTTAAGTATGAAGAGGGCTGGGGAGAATTTTTACAGGCAAATGCTTTTTGATCGAACATAAGACTACATTATGAAGTATTTAATATCAAGCCAGACCAGTCTTACTACTTCTCCCTTGCCTTCACACAGGCCAGAATTATTCCTTTCTACTTCTACTTGCTAAAGGTAAGCATCTCCTTTTCACCTTAGTGCCAGCACCCTGCATAATGCAAAGTACCCAACAGATATTCCATAAAAGTCTACTGAATCAATTTACTCATGTGGCTCTACTATTACCCACACACCAGCCTATCTTAAACTACCCCTGAAGTAACATAAGTCCCAACTCCTTCATAAAGCCTATGTTAACTTCCCCTCAAAAGCTCTTTGTTCTTTGAAATATCTATATAGTTATTACTATATTTTGTTAATCTTTAATTACATCATATACATCTGGTCTTTTCAAGTAAATTTTAAATTCTCTGTAGTATCCTAACATGGTATATTCTCACTAATCCCTACAGGGTCTGGACCACAGCAGGCATTCAATAAATATATACTAATTTAAATGATGAGCATTCCAGATGATTAAATGATGAGATGTACGGTTTGAGGATTTGAAATCATATCTTATACTTCACACCTTGTTCCTGTTTTTGTTAATGGAGCAAGGAAGATATATTGTTTAGCCTTGTTTGTCTTTTCCCAGGAAAGCCAAGAAAAGGGGGAAGCTCTTAGAAAGAGAAATCGAGAGCCAAAGTTCTGGTTTGTCCTTCCTGCCTCTTCATACAACAGAACTTAATTGTTCTTTAAACTTTTGTGTACATAGCAACTAAATTTCAAAACCCTGAGGGCAGGACGCATGTCTAATACTTCCTTAGTATTCCAAAAAACCCTAACTCTACAATGGGCATAAAGTGCAGCATGATATAGTAAAAAGCTGTGAATGACAGGTTATCTGGATTCTACCAATTCCACCACTGATAAACTGGGTGACACAGTGGGAAAATGATTAAATATCTCTGGGCCTCAACTTCATCTGTAAAATGGGCTTCAATAACATGATCTTCAGAGTCTCTCTCAGATCTGTAATTCTGTGATTCTGATATCAATACTGTGGTATTCAAAAAACATCTCTAGGAAGACAAAGGATGGCACTTGGTAAGAATAAATGCTTAATACAGGTCTGCTGAATTGCAGTAAACTGACAAGAACAGGGTTTTGATGGATAAACGGGTAAGATAATAGAATGCTGGAGTGGATTCATGAGGGCATAAGAAGGGAGTAGCACGAATTATGGTATACACAAGGGAATAGCCAGGTGGTATTTGGAGCAGAAAATGCGTTATCTCCCTGAGAGTAAGAGAAGTATGTGGCACACAGAGCAGCTAGACCAGGTCGTTCCTTAACCTCTAGCTAGTTATGCACAGAACAGCTTTACCTGAACACAAAATCAAAATGAGAATAATACGATGACTCCATATTGTGACTTTAAGGAAACTCCAAAGCCCTCACCTAGTAAGCATAACGTGTGCATGCCGTTTTGTCTGTTCTTCTTTACTTTGTCAAAGAAGCTTTCTGGTCTCCAAGTGTCTGTCCAAAAAACAATAGAAACCGTCTCTCCAAACTTATACAACTAGAAAAAGTAAAAACATTAATTAATGATAGAACAATTCACTGCTTACTCTTTCAAAGTTAACAACCAAAACATAAAGTGAGACCCAGACTTGAGATGAGTGGGGGATCAAATCTCTTACAAAATACACGTTCTCTTTGGTCCACAGCAGCTGGTGTCTCTCTGATGCCCTTTACAGTAGTGCTCCTAGTATTTCAGCATTCAGTATAGCAACATATGTAACCAGTTCACGATTTAGCTATGTAGTTGCTAAAAATACTGAAACAGAACCCAGAAGGAAATAAACAAAGACTTTTGAGCAGTCAGAGCAGGGACTGTTCACTAGGTTAATTTTATTATCCTCACACTACAGACCACCAAGGCTCAGAAACATCAAGCTCATCTGCCCAGGGTCTCACAGCTAGTGAGTAATGAAAAAGACTCAAACAGGTCCAAGAAATGCTCCTTTCCACCATGGCAGCTCAGGACAACTCAGACACTATATTCGCTGCAGCTATTTCTTAAACCCTACCCCCTTACTTTACCCACGATTTGATTCCTCACTATAGAATTCAATGAAGGTTTGCCCAAACCTCCTCCTTTCCCAAGTGGCCTACCCACCCCACTTGGCCATCATACAACCAAGAGGCTTGCTTTGTTCCAGTGTGCTTCCAGTCTGGCTGCACAGCTCACTGAAGTGAGCCCAACTCCACATCTTATGCTAAGAAAACTCAGTTCTGAACCCTAGTTCTGCAACTTGGTAGCTGTGTGACATTGTTCCTTCTAAATCTCTAAAATAGGGATAGTAAAAACATACTGTCTTTCCTATTCATGGGGTTGTAAACATGTAAAAAGTTATTCAAACTGTGAAGTAATATGCTAATATTAGTTCTTATCTAGTCACTGTGCAAAGGACAATTAAATTCAAAGACTTAATACATGGTAAAACATAAAACTAAAGTTGTTAGGTAAAGATTTAATTATTCAATTGAAACAGTGCTTGAAACAATTTATAAGAGCTGGAAAGCACTAGACACAGGAAATCAAGTCTAGTCCTCTGCCACAAACTGTGCACAGGACAGTACTGAACTTTTCTAAGCCCAAGGTTTTTCATTTTTCAAATGAAGAGCTGGTCTGCAGAAGGGATTATCATCCTGAGGCTTCTCCAATCAGTTTTCAGAAGCTGCTGCAAGAGGTTAAGGGGGAGGCAGAAAGAACAGAAACAGAAAAGCTGGAGCATTCAAGGCCCTCTATCCCTCCACCCCAGGAAAGCTCAAATTTTCTCACTTTTTGTACACTGAGGCCTAAAACCTGTAACTGACACTCTTAATGGTGACTTTGAGTTCTTAAGGGAAAGCTCATCAGGTTCCTCACACGGCCACAACTTCCAACTCACCTACCAATGAGCTTTATTCTCAAAGTCCACTTGCAAACTGTCTAAAAAAGATCTATGGAAGCCATGCCATCCCCTGGCAAATTCTCAGATCAGTATAGCAAGAGCCATGTAACTGCAGGAATTCAGAGTCATGAATCTTCTTGCCACGTATATAATGTTTCTCTGTGAAAAATGCATCCAGCTGATGAGTTCCAATGTGTTCCAATGTGGGATTCCTGGAATACATTCACCCAAGCTGCAAGAGATAGGCCTAGCCCTGCTGGGGTGGGGCTGGGGGTGGGGGTTCTGCTACTGTTATTGTTCTATGAGAGGCAAATTTATCTAAAAGATATTTATTCTAGATCATCCACTATGTGCCACACATTATGCTATGCACAGGTATAAAGTGAGAAGCCAATCCGAGCTCTGGCCCTCATGGAGAATGCAGTCTTGCATATACCTCACAGAGCAGGCAAGAGCTCTGAAGTCACAGTGCTGGTTCTTAATAGATGGGCCACCATGGGGTGCCTGGGTGGCTCAGTCGGTTGAGCGTCTGACTTTGGCTCAGGTCATGATCTCATGGCTCATGAGTTCGAGCCCCGCGTCGGGCTCTGTGCTGACAGCTCAGAGCCTGGAGCCTGCTTCCGATTCTGTGTCTCCCTCTCTCTCTGCCCCTAACCCACTCACATTCTGTCTCTGTCTCTCTCAAAAATAAATAAACATTAATAGATGGGCCACCGTGGACAAATAACCTTCCTGACTTTCAAGAGAAACTCCCCGGGAAAATGCGCATAACTATAAACCTAATAATGTGATTTGTTAAAGGATTAAATGACATAAAGTGTGTAGAATGCCTAATACATTGCACACAGTAAAAACAATAAATGTTAGGGATTTGATGATATAATAATATGTTTATAATGATGATATAAAAATGGTCTAAAATGCTGTGTCTTGCTATAATCCAACTGCTTTCTTTACTGGAATGAGCTCAAAAATATTACCAAATATCTGAAAGTAAGTTTATGATTTAGCTCTGATAAGTTCAACAGTTTACATTCTAAAAGGGATTTTTGGCATCTCTGATCAGACTTTGAAATATTGCTATTACTCTGTAAAAAATAAAACTATTGAGGTTAAAGAAAATTACGTATGCAACCATATATAAACACTCTAAATGGGCCTTCAATATTTTAAGAATCATGGAAATATACTCATGAAGGTAAATTCTTCATTCAGAAAGAAAGGGATAGATGATTTCTGAGAGAATTGAGATGCTAGTCACATATAAACACTAGCTGCAGCATGCTGTAGAAAAGCTTCTTGGAATTGTCTAATTTGGGGGATTAAAAGAAAGCCTCACATAAGCACTGCTTTCTAGGACCCTGATTTATAGACTGTAACCATTCCCATGGTTGTGCTGCAAACTTCTTCAATGAGTTCTGGAACATTATGCAAAGAGTTTCACCATTTAAGATGTCAGTCCCTCAAAGAACAGAAAGATCAGTGCCATGTTTCACAATCCAAGGACTTGCCAGTAAACCATAAAAGAAACTGGAGTAAAACAGTGTCAAGAACTGAGGCTGCAGAAGTCTAAGCACTGTCTTATACATGTTAGCCTTTGTACTGTGATCATTTTCCCCCAAAACAGTATTGATGCAAATCTAAATTTAGAGACCATAAAAAGAGCTGTTTTCTAAGAACAGTAGATAAACACAAGTCTTTTTGCTTGTTTGTTTTAATCTGAAGCAAGTTATAAAGAAAGCAATTTATCCAACTTGATATTGGATCGTGTTTTTATCTGTTGAAGATAAAAACTCAAAATGATCTAATTAACATATAAAGCAATATCTAGTTAAAGCAAGAAGATGCATAAGAAAGATCAATATTAGGTAGTAAATAATAATTCTAAAAAATGAGACATAGACAGTACTGAAGGAGTTCAGCATTACTCCCACTTGGAAAGCACCTGAAGACAACTCCTGAAGACAGGATATAGGCTGGACCTTAAAGGGTGGAAAAGATGGGGGAACTTGATCTTGGGGGAAGAACAAGATGGTAGGAACAACTTAACAGAGGTGGGAACTGTTGGGCAATATTTAGCATGGCATTAAGCAATTATCTAGAAATAGCTATTGCCCGACTTGCCTCTAACAAGTATCTCTTAATTCCCGACAGCTTTACCATGTGCCAATTCCTGTCAATGCCAGCTCCATAATATACCTAGAACTGACTTCATTTCTTTTATCACTACCTTAGTTTGAGTCCTTAATGCCACTTGCCTGAATGACCTTAATAATCTTCTAACTCATCGCACTGCCACCAATGTTTCCTTCCTTTCAGAAGCACAGAATGCTTTGTAAAATCCATTTTTATAATTAGGATTTAATACTTTTGTCATTCTACATTCAAATAAAAAACAGTTTGTGACTGGGGTGCCTGCGTGGCTCAGTCGGTTGACTGTCCGACTCTTGCCTCAGGTCGCGATCCCATGGTCATGGAATCTAGCCTCATGTTGGGCTCTGTGCTGACAGTGCAAGCCTGCCTGGGATTCTCTTTCCCTCTTTCTGCCCCCTGCCTCAAAATAAACAAACAAAAAAATAGTTTGTGATTTTCTAAGTTAAAAAATATCTTCTCAACATACAGAAAAATCAGAAAATTTAACTTGCTATTAAGAACTCTGTGGGGCACCTGGGTGGCTCAGTTGGTTAAGCGCCGACTTCGGCTCAGGTCATGATCTCGCGGTTTGTGAGTTCAAGCCCCGTGTCGGGCTCTGTTCTGACAGCTCGGAACCTGGAGCCTGCTTCGGATTCTGTGTCTCCCTCTCTCTCTGCCCTTCCCCCGCTTGTGCACTCACTCTCTCTCTCTCTCTCTCTCTCTCAAAAATAAAATAAACATTAAAAAAAATTTTTTTTAATAACAACTCTGTGAAGCCCCACATGTATCTTTCATATATAAACATGAATCCTAAATCAGATCACTTAAATCTGTGAGGTAAAAGAAAGCTGAGCCAGCAAAGATGTCAAAAAACACACCACAAACCACATAATCAAGAGTTACTAGTTTTCTATACAGAATATTGGTCTTGGAGTTGTTTTTTTTAATCTCCACATGCGTTTTGCTTAACATTTATGTAACACTGATTTTGCTGACACTAAGAAAAATTATGCACATGCCCACTGTATACAAGATACATAAAGTTGAAGACCAAAGAGCTATAAAATTTATGTTATCACACATAAATGAGAGAATCCACATATGAATTAAACGAAAGAATTTTAATTTAAAGTACATAATTCCAAAAATAGACCAACTTGGGCTGGGGTGGGAAGGATAAGTAAATAAATAAGCAATTCAACTCAGCAAATATTTGTTGCATATTGATTATATGTTTTGGCACTGTGATAAAGCACAAAGGGAGATGTGAAGATGAGTAAATCAGGAAGTTTATGTGCCCAACACGTAAACACATAAAGTAACTGAATATTCTGTATGGGATGACGATGTATCAGGATTGTGCAAGTAGAAGAATGGTACAATCATATCTGCAATTTAAAAATAAAACTATTAAGTGGGAGAGAAGATGGCTATTAAAATATTGACTAAAAACAGTTCCAGTGGAAATGGAAAGAAAAACATTTTTAATATGCCCATGATTCCGCAGGTGGTCAAAATAATTCCAAAGTGACTAAAAGAACAGGAAGCTTCCTCAGATGCGTTCTTCTAAGGTTACATGGCAGTGTAGAGTGTGGATCCCCTTATTACCTAGTTTAGTGTTCACTGTACAAGGTTAGACTTTATCATTTCTACATTAGTCCCTGGACAACAATGAAATCAATTCAATGCTTTTGAAAACTAACAGTAAGAACTACTACAAGGTCAAAACAATGCTGATTATCACAATGAGTCTTGTGCTATGAAAAAAAGGAAGGAAATGAGTTGTTACTTTTTAAAAGTAATATACATATTTTCCAAAGTAGAAATGTATTATATAAACAGAGGAACATATGGCAATAATCAAGGTCACTCATGCAACAGCCAGAGAAAGTGGAAGCATTTCGTAATGATGAGAAAATTATACAATCTTTTCCCTGAAGTCAGCTGCAACTGATAATGCAGTTTTTATGCAGAAATCATTGCTACCTGGTTTCACTGAACTGTCTCATTTATCTGTCCTTTAAAATGTCTCAAAACCATTTTAGTCACCAAATTTTTAAAAAAAGATTCATTCTATCACACAAATGACTAACAAGAAATGATAAATACCACATAAAGAAAGTGTGCCAGAATTTGTAATTTCTTCTTTCTTTGGCCTGTCATCTTCAGGCCAATGTATCCAGGTAAGAATTGAATAAAAAGACTGAAAGAGGGGCGCCTGGGTGGCTCAGCTGGTTAAGCGTCTGACTCTCGATTTCGGCTCAGGTCATGATCTTACGATTCATGTGATCAAGTCCCGTATAGGACTCTGTGCTGATAGGGTGGATGGAGCCTGCTTGGGATTCTCTGTCTCCCACTCTCTCTGCCCCTCCCCTGCTCTCTCTCTCTCTCTCTCTCTCAAAATAAATAAACATTAAAAAAAAAAAAAAGACTGAAAGGAAATATACCAAACTAGTAACTAACTATGGTTACTTCCAGGTAGTGGGACTTCAGATGCTTATATTTTCTTCCTTATACTTACTATATTCTCCTAATTTTCTGTGAGTATATATGTCACTTATCATCAAGAAAAATAAAAATATTTTTTAAAAACAGTTTTTTCTAAAGCAAAGACAATGGTAAATGAAAACAATTTTGGTTCTGCATGACAAAGGTGCCAAATGTTTAACCTTAAGAATTCAAGAAAAGGACTCTGTTCTTGCCGTCTCTGTAGTGAGAAAAATCCCTGATATTTCATTCAGGAATGCCTAAATACAACCAACTTGCCTGGCTCTACACAAATAAATGGATTTTCCTTTGATTAGAAAAATCCTCAAAATACAAATTTCACAAGTGTTAGAAATATTTGTTACTTAGGAATTTCAAATAACATGATTTTAAAGTTTATATGTTTATAACTAGTATTTGAATTGGGAAAAAACCTAAGATTTACTCAATGAAAATCTGAGCATCTAATGTATCTTGGTTAAGGTAACCTTTGCCTGAAGTTAGAAAACAGGCCAGGTTTTTTGGCTTCTAAATCTAGAGGACATTAGAATTGATCTCAGTTAGTATTCTCCATACTTTTTAGTGCCAAGTCTTTTTTTCCAAATAAATTCTTAAATAAAACATCAATAGGGTTAAAGATCAAGGCTCCCTGGGGATTTATTCATTGCTATTTGGTCTCAAGTACTTCAATTTCTGCAGAATTGCTGAAGCAGCTTCATAAATCCTGGTACACTTTGAAAACCATTGATCATGTCCAGTGTTCCTCCCTGTCCCCACATCCCCTTACAGTTAGGAAACCTGAGATCCAGAGAAGTTAGAGGACTCCTTAATTACTGCCTGAGCAAAAGTAAAACCAAGAACTTTTAATCTGCAATTAAACTCAACCTTTTCTATTATTACTTTTTCTTTACCAGTTCTACTCAATATATAGTCAGTTTTTACCCAACATATATATTCTCAGTCTTGTGTTAATTAATCTCTAGGTAACCAAGGTTTCTGTGGTACATATGTATGTATTCATTGGTGTCTGTGTATTTCTATAATACCTCGAAGATTCCAAAGTGCTTCATGACTCTCTTTAACTGTATAGTTCCCTGTGTTGGGAAGGTATCTGCCTTACTGTTCATTTAGCAAACCTCTTATCATTCATTTTTTAAACTACTTTATTGATACATAATGCACATACTGTAACATTCACCCATTACAAATGTACATTCAATTTTTAG
Organism: Panthera uncia; assembly: GCF_023721935.1. Taxonomy (NCBI): domain Eukaryota; kingdom Metazoa; phylum Chordata; class Mammalia; order Carnivora; family Felidae; genus Panthera; species Panthera uncia. The sequence continues at coordinate 20,000,300 of NW_026057585.1, read as the reverse complement.
TAAACTTACCGAATTGTGCAACCACATGTAGTTTTAGAAAATTTTATCACTTCAATCAGATTCCATATGTCCATTTATAAGTAATACCTGTTCTCAACCCCAGCCAACCACTAACTACTTTCTATCTTACAGATTTGCCTTTTCTGGACATTTCATATAAACAAAATCCTACAATATATAGTCTTCTGTGTCAAACTTCTTTCACTTAACATACATGTAATTAATATCTATGCCAGGACTACTAATTCTTCACAAGACAAAAGGAAAGACTTCAGAGTCTGAAGTAAATTAAACCTAATCACACTCTGCTACATGATCAATTCACTACAAATAAAATCCAAATGGCTGATGTTGGATTAGAGAGCCTAGTGATCCAACCCTATCTACCTATCTGACCTCAGACCACTTTTCTCCAGCCTGCTACTCTCCAATAAGCCCTTCTTTGGTTCCTTCAATGAGCCAAGGTCATTTCCACTTTAGAGTCTTTGCACAAACCATTCCCTTTGACTGGAATATGTTCATTCTTTCTTGATTCATATCTAATCTTAAGTAACACCACTTTAGAGATGCCTCCTTTGACCACCCAATTACAACAGAGACCCAGCCAAATCTCTAACATATATCAGTCTACTTGAATTTCTTATACTTCTCACTACCTGATGTTTATTTTATGGTTGTTATTGCCTCTCCTTCCTACTAGAATGTAAGCTCTTTGAAAGCAGAGACCTTGTTAGACAGGTTTATCAGCGTATCCAAGGCAAGCAAATAATAAATAGGCAAACAATATTTGTTGAATAAATGGATCACTAAACCTCTTAATGATGTCTAACTTGGTAGCCTTTACTACACATTCCCTTTAACAAGAAACATTTTCATAGGAATATGGGGTTTGCAATAAAAAAAACTATTTTATGGCATGCCTATAATAGAATGTGTATCAACTGGTTTTGTGTGTTTTGAAGTGTTAGTCTACACACCTACTTACCTTCATTAATACTGATAATCAAGGGGCGCCTGGGTGGCTCAGTCAGTTGGGTGTCCGACTTTGGCCCAGGTCATGATCTCGCGGTTCATGGGTTTGGGCCCCACGCTGGACTCTGTGCTGACAGCTCAGAGCCTGGAGCCTGCTTTGAATTCTGTGTCTCCCCCTCTCTCTGCCCCTTCCCTACTCATGCTCTGTCTCTCAAAAATAAATAAACATTGAAAAAAAAATACTGATAATCAAGAGTCTAGTTAATAAACTACAAAGTTGATGAAAAATACTCAGTAGTTGATTCTGAGCTCTCTATGCTGCTTTAGAAAACAATGATAAGATAGGTTCAAAAGGGGTTAACAAACTGATAGGCTTAAAAAAATCTGTGCCCATTATTTCCAGGTTAGGAATTCCATACTGCTACTCTTTAACCTAAGGTAAAAACGTTGTAAAACATATACTATTCAGGTCTGTCACATTACCCAAAACAGTACTTCTGTTCAATAACTTGATGGCTGTTTTTGAACTCATGGGAAAGCTTTCACAGAGATGACAGAATCTCTTTCGAAAGTGGTGCCCACTTCCCTTTTAAAAAATTGAGCAAGATGGCATGGCAAGGTAACCTGTTAACATTCTACATTTAGCAAACATATTTCTGAGAACTGAAATCTACTCTTTCAATTATGCCATGCTAAAAAAAAAAAAAAGCACAAGTTCATTAACTTTCTAAGAAAGTTTTTATCTGTCTAGTTTGGTGATACTCAAAATGTACTAGCAACTTCAGCATCACCTGAGAATTTGCTAGAAATGCAAATTCTTAGACACCCACCCCCACCCCAGATCTACTATATCTGAAAATTTCAGGGGAAGGCCAGCAATCTCTTTTATAAGCCCTCTAAGTAATTCTCATGAATACTAAAGTCTGAGAACCACTCGTGTTAAGTTATTGTTTTTCCCATAAATGCTAACCCTAAATACTTAGAAGAAAAAGAGCAGCTACTATAAGGAAGGGGACTTTGAAAACCTTAGGTATTATGCAGGGTATCTATACATTTGTTTTAAAATGTAAAAGTGCCATGAATATGACTGTATTTTTAATGCCTTTTATCTTAGAACACTTAGAAACAGTATCAATAATTACCTCTTTCTCCTAGAATATAAATAACTTGGGTGGTACAAAAAGTATACTTTCATAGAAATTTCATCAAATACCTAAGGCAGAACCTAAAAAGGCACTTCCTGTTTTTCACACAAGTAGTAAGTCATTTTCATACCCAGATTAGAGAATAGAACCAAGATGGGGAAACAATGCTTTGTAGCTGCCCAGAAAAATCCTATATAAAACTGAGAGAAAGCTGAATTGTTAAAAATAATCTATGTAATATGGATATGATCTTAAGGGCTTCTATGGAGACTGTCAATTCTCACAGTAAATTTTCTCTCAAATACCTTCACCTATTTCAGACATGAGAACAATAACACTGTACCTGTCTATCAGCCTAGAGGATCAGGAGGAGAACAGGGTCACCCTAATTTCGTTCCTGCCAGTCTGAATAACAGATATGCATGTGATGAAGACAAAAATCTTTTGAAAAGTTTTATGTTTAGAAAGAAGCAAAAAACTTTAAATGATAAGTCATGATAATTTAGACCAAAATATGATGGAAAGGGGCTAGGTAACTTTCCTCACCAGAAATCAAAATAAAACCAATATGACAAATATATATATACTCCATTAGCTTAAGGTTTATTACACATCTTTGTGTATCACATGATTAATTTATTCTTCTCTTTTTTCCTTTCTCCTGGCAACCATCAGTTCTTAAAAAGTACATGGTCTACAGGAAGAATACTGGACTATGAATCAGGAAATTCCATTCACTTACTCCAGCACAGGAATGTTCAAGAGGGTTTTTAAAAGTGTAAAAAAGAGGGGCGCCTGGCTGGCTCAGTCAATCATTGGACTCTTGATCTCAGCTCAGGTCATGATCTCATGGTTCACGAGATAGAGCCTGGCCTCCTTGAGATTCTCTCTCCCTCTCTCTTGCCCCCTCCCCTACGTGAGCACAGGTGCACAAACACTCTCTCTCTCTTTCAAAATAAATAAACTTTAAAAAAAAAGTGCAAAAAGGCCTTGAATTGGCAAGGTTTTTAAGTATGCATTTTATTAGAAGACAAAAGAGAGCAAAATTCTTTGCCAATTTAAATGTAATAACTAAGTGCAAGTAATGAATACTAAAAGGTGAATCATTTATATCTTTTCTCTGATTCTTCAGAACCAAAGGCAATATTTCTGAGATGACTGGCTAGCATGTCAATTAAATTGAGATATTCTTCCTAGGTAACGCAGAAAATAAAGACACCTCTAAAGCAACAGACACAGACTGGTGTTCCAATGTAAATGTATCTTCTTGTTGTAAATATCTATTTTAAATTATGCTTTCCAGGAAGACACACTGGGGATATCTCATTTCACAGATTCTAAGATGTACGTTTTTTTTTCTATTAAAATATATCTGAAATAGGAATAAGTCCTAACAAGGAATTAAGTCTTAAAACCACTGTTGGCCATGAGCAGTCACAGTTGCCATAGATCATATATGTGTGAACATTAGAACACAAGATACCAAACTTCAGCAGCTTAGAAGAAAACCCCAGAAACAGTTATGGAGCACTCTTTTAACTCCTCAAAACTAAGACTGCTGGGTTAAAATAACCAATACACTGAGATAATTACATAGGTGGCTTAAAAGCCTAATATGATTGGCTTTTGGCTCTTTTACAGATTCCTTTAAGAAATGCGGTATCACGATGCTCGTGATGGGACAGAAAATAATAACCATATGGAAAAATATGCATCAGCGATGCAGAGTAAGTTATTTGGAAGAGTGTGAAAAGGCTTTAGGAATACAGAACCAATTTAATTAGATTAAATTTCCCTGGTTTTGTATGTGACAGTTGGATATAAGATTAAAGTCTTTCTGTAGCTAATTTCAGTGGTCTATTCAATGAGGGGGAAAAAGATCTAAGTTCTAGGGAAATAGTATAAAATATTTAATATTTAAAAATTTAGTACACATTGATGTATTACATAAAATAACATCTTAAAATTCATGAAATATAACAAAATCTACCTGCAATTTGTAGTTTTCTAAAACACTTTTGCTAACTACCATTAAGAAAAAAATCTTCGTAGCATTACCTGTAAACCACAGCAGCCTACAGCATTCATTATGGAAGCATTGTGAATAACTCGGTAAGAGATTCCCAGTTTTGTTGCTCTCAGAATAAGATCGCTGTGTGTGGTAGCCCTGTAGTGGGAAAAGATCAGGTTGGATTAAAGTAACACTGACTTTTTAAGACAGTAAAGGTATAATATTTCATGAGTTCAAGCCAATCAAAGGGTTATGGGGGCTGCTTTTCCTCAATCTGGGGGCTTTCTGACAAGAAAAGTGTTCAGTCTACACATGCCCTTCACGGTGCTAAACTGCACTTGTTACCCTTTTAGAGCAGCCTTGGTAGCTACAGAGAAAAAGGGAAGTTGTACTTACTCTTTTGTCCCTTTAATACCTGCAAACACATCTGTGGAATGGAAGTTCAGCAAGTGAACTCCTGAGCAGCAATTCTCAAACTTTTTGGTCTTAGGACCCCTTTAAACTCTTAAAATGACTGCTCTGAGTTCTAAATGATGGCACAACTAGACCTACTCTATACTTTCTGCTCTATTTTGAAGGTTTCTTTTTTTATATTTTGAAATACTACAGAACAGATGATAAAGAACATTTTTATAGGCTATCAATTTCTGCCTTTATATTAGGGTTCTATCTGACATAATCGTAGTTGCATTTTACATTTGTCTAGCAGTGATTTTATTTTATTTATAACTGTTCTCAGTCTGGTTACTGTATATAACTGTATGTGTGCATGTGTATGTGAGTGCACATTCTGCCTGTTGCCTTTCCTTTGTTGAGACAAATCTAATGATTATGATAAGGTAAGACTTTGGTGGAGAGAGAATATATGTAAATGTAAGTATGGGTACTATGAAATGTAACCCCACATCAATTTAGAACTGCATTATTAAAAGCCTTTTTCCCCTGGATGAAAACTCCAGGTCCTGCTGGGGAAAGCAACATTAGCATGTTTGAGAAACTACATACAAACCAGCAGAACCTGTCAACTGGTCAATGCATACCAAGTAGGAAGATCAAGGGCTTTCACCCCATGAGGCAGTCAGAAACAGATTAACAAATGCCCACCAGGGAAGCCTGTTTTTAATCACACATAAAATAAAAACTAGTATGAAAAACAATCATTAATTTGATTTAGAGCAAGCTTTTAAAAAATAATATAAATGACAGTTATAAAGAATGTTTTTAATATCATCTTCAACAGCATTTCACTACTTAACACTAAGATTAAAGAATATTGAATTAGTTACTTGGTGAGTTATTTGAATAGATGAGCAGAAAGAAAACCTGGTTTAAAATCATACCTCTCTTTACCACAACTTCATTTAAAATGACCAGATGTGGTTGGTATACTATGAAGATTTAATGACCTGACAAAGTGATCTGATTTTGTGAAACTGCCATGAATGTGATTAAATGAGTCCCTCAGATTTCTGCTATGAAAAAATTGGTATTTTATCATCATGATTACCCAAATTATACTGCTTCATGCAAAAGAAAAAACTGGCTTGAAACACAGGTTTAAACCATCATATTGGGCATTCCTTCTAGATCACGAATCATGAAAATGCTTCATTTTGGTGACTGGAAAAGTGTGTGTGTGTGTGTAAAGACAAATTTATTACTACTTCTGGGCACATGGCTCTATCCAAAATCACGTGTGTATACGTATGTATATATGATTTTGGATAGAGCCACGTGCCCAGAAATAGTAATAAATTTATCTTAATAATATTCTTATTACTTGGAATTGCTCTGAAAGCAATTTCAAAAGAGATTCAAGAATGTTCTGATCAATGGAATCAATAAAATAAAGAACATAAAGGTGACCAATTTAAATGTGTAAGACTTGGGGCGCCTGGGTGGCTCAGTTGGTTAAGCGTCCGACTTCAGCTCAGGTCACGATCTCGCGGTCCGTGAGTTCAAGCCCCGCGTCGGGCTCTAGGCTGATGGCTCAGAGCCTGGAGCCTGCTTCTGATTCTGTCTCCTTCTCTCTCTGCCCCTCCCCCATTCATGCTCTGTCTCTCTCTGTCTCAAAAATAAATAAAGGTTAAAAAAAAATTAAAAAAAATAAATAAATGTGTAAGACTTGGTATGTTTATTTTATAATAACATTAGTTTGCAGATAACAGTACTGCCACATTTGACAGTGCTATGGCTTGTGATCTGAAAGTTCATTAACATTTGTAATGATATGCTGAAAGTGATGTTCTCATAAACTACTGGAAGCATTATAAATTGGTACAGTCCTTTGAAAAGTAATTTGACAATACATGCTTGAAAATATCCATGTTCAAAACTTTTGATTTTTTTTTCTTTGGTATTATAAACTTTTTGGAGAAAAAAAATCCAAAATGTAGGGATGAGAGAATGGAAGGAGGGGAAAAGGGTCATATACATTAATCCATACACGGCAGCTTTACTTATATTGGAGAAATAAATGGACTAATGATAATAACGTTGACATTTATTGAATAGCTACTAGATGCCAAGCACATCCATTGCATGGAATGGAAAAAGATCAAATGACCTACATTAAAGCAAATAGAAGACAAGTGAATAAAAAGATATGTTTTTATGTATGTGTGTGCCATGAAGGAAAAGGCACACAACATAAGGATAAAAAAAATTGTGCTCATTGCTTATAAAATATACACGACTACAGAGCATACTAAAATAAAGAATGGAATAACAAAATGGAATCACCATTAAAATTAGTTTAATCGTGACCTTGGTCAACTAAATTCTTTATGGGGATAGAAAGCTTAAGACTGTCATTGCTCACATGACTGGGTCAGATCTATTGACATACAATTTTTTTTACAGTCATTTACATTCTTTATGTGATTAACTTCCACATTCCTATCAGTAACCTGGATAAAAGGGAAAAGATGAGAACTATATCAACTGACTTAACTGACTTTCAATTACCTTCTTTCAAAATTTAAGAGTGGATGATGGTGATGGCTGCACAACAGTGTGAATGTACTTAATGTCATTGAACTGCACACTTAAAAATGCTTAAAATGGTTAATATTATGTTATATAAACCTTATCACAATTTAAAAAATATTAGAATGAAGAATTTGAGATTAAGTACTTTTCAAAGTTTATATTCAGATAAGGGGAAAGGGATTTAAAAATAAAAAATTTTTGTGGTTGTACATAAGGAAGAATTTTGGTGCTTTGCTGCATTCCGTATTTTCTTCCAGGTTTATGCATTTAATGCACACAAATCCTAATTCTTCAAGGCCCAATGAAAATGTACACATTCCCCACCATTCTGTCCGCAACTACCATATCTCAACAGTAATCCAGTGGGTAAATTAAAAATAACCAAGGTACAGTAATTATTACACAAATCTGAATGTAAGATTATGCATGATTATTGGTCAATGACATAGAGCAAATTAATTGCCCAGGAGTTTAAAAAAAAAAAAAAAAAAAAAAAGGCTGCCCTCATTCCTGAATAAAATAATGGGGGACTCATGGAAGAGGTGGCATCTGAGCTGGGTCTTAAGGAATCTACTATTTTACTGAACAGAAACTGGGGATGACTACAGTTGACACTGCTGTACAGTGTATCTGAAAGTTGTTAAGAGAGTAGATCTTAAAGTCTCTCATCACAAGGAAAAAATGTTTTTTTCTTTCTCTTTTTTGTATGATGGATGTTAACTAAACTTACTGAGGTAATCCATTCAAAATATGAGTCAAGTCATTTCACTGTTTACCTTAGACTTACACAGTGCTGTTATGCCAATTAAATGTCAATAAATTGGTAACAAAAGAAACAAATTGGCAAGAAAAGTCTATTTTAAGGAAAAAGTATGAGCAGCAAAAACATGGTAGATAAATACTGCAAAAGCACTTACAAAATGGCAAAACTGTACAATCTGACTCTAGCACAATAAAAACAAAGAGTAACCAAAGAAGAAAGTACATAGACTATTAAAAGACTTAGGCCATGAAGTCAACTTCAGTGTCTACTCAAGGTTTTTGAGCAGGGTAGTAACAGCATCGAGGCACTTTCTCTAGGCCTCAATTTTTCATGTATGTGGAATTCTCCCTTCTACCCCCTAAGTCCCACAGACCTCCTCCACAATTTCCACCTACTGAATTCTACACAGACCCAGCTCAAGCACCAACTCCTCCATAAAACCACCATAGAAAAACTCCAAACTCTTTGCCTTTTAATTTACACTTTTCTATCCTCATCCTCGACCTAATCTTTCAGCAGTGTATCAGAGTTCACCACTCTTTCCTCTCTAAAGTATCTCTTTTCTTGGCTTCTGTTGACAACACACTCTTGGTTTTCTTCCTCCTCTGGCTCTTGACAAGACCACGAAATACAAGTTTCCTAAGGCTTGATCCTAGGTCTTCTTCTTTTCCCCTTGTTCTTTTCTAAAGTGATTTCAGGGACGCCTGGGTGGCTCAGTCGGTTGAGCGTCCGACTTCAGCTCAGGTCATGATCTCACAGTCCGTGAGTTCGAGCTCCGCGTTAGGCTCTGTGCTGACAGCTCAGAGCCTGGAGCCTGCTTTGGATTCTGTGTCTCCCTCTCTCTCTGCCCCTCCCCCACTCATGCTCTGTGTCTGTCTCTCTCTGTCAAAAATAAACATTAAAAAAATTAAAAAAATAAAGTGATTTCATCCGTTTCTCTAGCTTTAAACACCATATCTCTCCCTCTCTCTCACCCCATATATACTCATGAATTCAAAAGCCACACATCCAAGAAAACCCCTTGAGCTCAAGTAGCAGATATCAAATTGCCTACATGACATCTCAAATTTAAAACATTTCCAGAACCAATTCTTGTTTTCCCCTACAAGTTTTCATCATTTCAAGAACTGGCACTATCAACTACTCAGTCACTAAAGCCAGAATTCTGGAAAACTTGCTTCTTTCCTTTTCCTCACCTACATACATAATACTGGCATTCCTCCTTCTAAATTCTTCCCAGTTTGCCTTTTTCTGTCTTCTACCAGAGCCACCCTGTCTCCCTAAATCCCTTCATGCAAGCATTTAGAATGGTCATTTAAGAATGTCAATCAGACTGTGATTCTTTCCTGCTTAAAAACCACCAAAGATGTGCCAGAGTACTTCAAACAAAACCCTACCCCCACCAAGGCCTTACAAGATCTGGGTCTCACTTACTTCTTTAACTCCCTCTCATTCCCTCTCCCTGCTACTCCAGTCACTTTGGCCTTCTAGGTCTTTGAATACATTCTTGCTGTTCCATCTGCTTACAATGTTCTTCCCTTCAGCTATTCCTTTCATCTTTCAGACACCTGTTTAAATATTACCTCAACAAAAAGGATTTTCCATATACCCTGCACAAATTAGCCTATTCCTGTGAGTCCTTTTTTTCCTTGACAGGCCTATCAAAATTTTAAATTTGTTATTTTTTCTTTCATTGATGTCAGCCTCCCTTACTAAACTGTGAAGCCCATGTTTTATCATCTAACATATATCCAGCATGTAAGAGTGCCTGTCATGATATAAGTGTTCCAAAGATATTTATTGAATGGAGAAATGTCAGTCTAAGATATGCCTCATCTTCCTTTGTGACCCCAGGCAAAATATTAAACAACTCTTTCCATTAATATTTCATTGATATCTACTATATTGTGAGGGAAACTAGGGAGATAAAATTGTGAAGGACAGCCTATAAATATAAAAGGTAGAGGTATATATTTATTAAAAAAATACATTGTGAGGCAATGTATGAAAACTCATATGAATAATACTTTAGCTGTTAGAAACAGAACTTCTCATCTGGGTAATAAAAGACTGCATCACTGAGAATATGATGTCTGAGTTAGGCTTCAAAAGATGGCTGGACCCTGACAATCAGAAATATACCAAAAGGTATTATAGATGCAGGGAAGAGTTTGAACAGATGTATAGAATGAGAAATCAAGATGATGGTGGAAGAACAAACTGGTTGGCATGAGTGTGGGCAAACTAGGACAAGAAAACCAAATACAGTTAGAAGGGCAGGCTGGACAGTACCTTTCATGTCTGGCCAACGGACAGAGCTACTAATTCTCACTTTGAGCTCAAGTAAGATTTTCAAATTGTGGTTTCACAAATATAAATTTGACTACAACATAGGTAATGAAATAAGAATCTGTACCTGGACCAGACAAAAGGTTACTATATTAAACTAGGGAATAAAAAAGATTTAAAAAAATTTGGTTAACAAAAAAAAAGGTCAAAAGCAGTGCTTCTCATACTAACTAGTAAAAGGTCAATATTTTAAGTTCTAAATGGTCATGGAACAATAGTTTTGTAAAATGCAATCAAAATTAATGATTAGGAAAATAAAATATAAAATACAAAATATAAGCTCCAAATTATAATTATGAGATTCAGCAGAGATAAAATTACTTCTAAAAACTGCTATAGAATTTCTAAATGCTTACTCTCAATTTCTGTAGTTCTCATCATGGACTAGAAAATTTGTGGGCTGGGACCAATCTATAAACCTCACATTGAGCAGCACTGGTTTACTGGGCTCTGTCAGTGACTAGATGCCATGGAAGTCAAAAGTAACTCTGAGATTACTCTTTTAGGTGACTGTAAGAATTGTTATACCATCAAGTAAGAAAGTTTGGTGAGTTCAGAAGGTGTCACTATAAAAAAATATGGAATTTTGGCAGGAATCCAGTGCACTAATGAGAAAATCCTACAACAGTTTCAAGACATTTTATACATAGAATTTTTCATCACCTTTATTTTATTTTACTATTTTCTGGCTAAAAGAAATAAATAAAGGAAAAATAGGTACTGCTAATTTGGAGGAAGACTTACAGAAAACAATGTCATAGGCTAAAACAAACTGTTATTTTTAAATGTGTGATTATACAATGTCATTTGCAACCAAGCATAATAAGGAAACATAATCTCTGGCATACCATACTGATGTAAATTACTTTTTTTTTTTGACAGACACATGCACATGTAACTCCATTCTTTTTGAAAAACATCCTTGGTGGTGAGTTCATAGTGCTTTAATTGTCCTTATGTTCCTTAAATCTGTGACATAAATCTTGGGTCACCAGCTGGAGACAAAGAACTCCTCTGTTTTGCTTGACATTAGAGATTGATGATGCTTGACTAGACAAGTAGAAACCCATCTTTTTAGTAATGGGGAAAGAACAGAGCTCCCAAGGGATATAAGAAATTGAAATCTGAGGCTTGACAGATTTTTAAATTCAAGGCAAGTAAAGTGACAATGTTGATAAATATGAAGTGATTAAAAAAGAAAAACAAAAAAGCCTAGGATAAAGGAATCAGAAGATGCTTGCAATTTACCTGAAAAATAAATGGCAGCTATAACTCTTGATAATGTAATAAACTTATTAATAATGATATACTAGTTAGGTCATTTGATGTCCTAAGTTATCTTCTAAAAGAATAGCAAAAGCAATGATACAAACTTTAGAACAGACCCTTAATAACCAATGTTAAGAGTTACATATGATGACATCCTTATCAAGCAGATTTTCTTCACTAATCTCAAAGATAATGAAAGTTTATGAGATTTTAGAACCTAGGTAAACACAGTCCTTTATTAGGACCTGGCAAGTAAAAGTTTTAAATGGAATAATTCTTACCGAGTTAAAAACAAGCAAATAAATTAAAATATCTGCTTTGACTTACCCAAATGGATCACCAACCACAAGGAATGCAACATCACAGATATCGGCATCCTTTAAAATATTATCTGCTTCTTGTTCCACTTCTTCTCTATCAGCAAGAATCAATTTTCTTCCGTAGAACTCTTCCTACAGATTTAAGTCCAATATCAAAATGAGACAGCAGGTGACCATTTATACACACACACACACACACACACACACCAATCTCTGTCTGGGGCTGGTGCAAATTTTGGCAACCATCCAGACATCCATACATAGATCACTGAATAGGACTCATCAGTGAGCTAGCACTCTATAACATGTTGCAATTAAACTCTGTCTTTGGGGCTATCTTAATATCCCAAGAGGAGGTAGACCTCCTAACATCTGAGACTTTCTGCATTTTAAATTTATCTAAATCTGAGTCTAACAGACCAGGCAGAATACTGTAGAATGAACAGAGAACATGTTTGTACGAGTCTTACTTCATAAACATACTAATAAAAATGAATATATTAAATAATAACTATAAACATACATGGTAATTTGGGTTTAATTAAATTTTCCATAGGAAAACCTATAGGACTCTGGCTAAAATAAAAGGTAACTTCAATAAGAAATAATAGAAAATTAAGATTCAGTCATTTACAGAACCAGCAAACATTCCTATATAATTGCAGGAAAGATTGATTGAAAACTGTATTTCTGGGGTGCCTGGGTGAGTCGGTTGAGTGTTAGACTCTTGGTTTTGGCTCGGGTCATGATCCTAGAATCATGGGATGGGCCCCACGTCAAGCTCCGTGCTGAGCATGAAGCCTGCTTAAGATTCTCTTTCTCTCCCTCTGCACCTCTTCCCCACTCATTTTTTCTCTAAAATAAATAAATAAGAAAATAAATAAATAAATAAATAACAACTGTATTTCCTACTTCCTGCTAAAAAGGCAGAGATCCAGGGGAGAGAAAAGAATTCTAAGTATATAGGAAGTCTCAACACAAACTGCTTTGTGAACCAATTCCGTGAAGTTCAACTCTAAAGAATAAACCCAGGAGGCTGACCTTAATGGATGGCAGCATGTAAGTACAGAGAGTGAACTGGTGTGCCAGTGGTCATATGGCAGTGGTTACAAACTATTATGCAAAGTCATGAATCTTATTAACTGATTTCCCGTGGAATAATATGTAATTCAAATATAGTAAAAGTGGATGCATAGACAAATACTGTTTCTTACATACTGAGAAGTTTGAGCTATAAAGATTATATTAGAAGTCAAATGTTACAAGGACTGCTATAATAGAAGCGTTATCTGGTACTCAATATCTGTCAAGCAAAAGAGTAAATGAGCAAATGATTAAGCATTTGAAGATAAAGGCTATAGTTCCAACTCAGATAACTATTTCTTAATACTTAACTAGAATCTGTTCTTGAAAAAAGATCCCTTCCCTTTCTCTGCATATCTTTGCAGAGATGTTCCAGAAGTTCCCAATGACAACGACGTTTTTACAGATAAAAAGTGTTCTCTTTATTTTCACTTTTACATTTTTTCTTAATCATTCATTTGCATATAACTTCCTTTAATTTCATGAGCCCAGAAAACTTATCAGTGGTAGAACATTTATATTCACATATATCTAAGACATACACATGATTACTGAAAACTGAAGGAAATGCTTTTTTTCCTGAACTTCTAACATCTTTTTTTTAATATGAAATTTATTGTCAAATTGGTTTCCATACAACACCCAGTGCTCAACCCACAGGTGCCCTCATCAATGCCCATCACTCACTGAACTTATTTCTTAAAAAAAATTTAAAAAATCACATGTGACTAGCTTAATGCTAGCAGTAATTTTAAATCCTATTCAATACTTTATGATTCAACAACAGAAAACCTCACTCTTCTTAAGACTTCTATCATGTATCACTCCATATTTATTACTTAAGAAACATTTCATTATCTAATTGAAACACAATATTAAAAAAAAAAGTATCCACATATGCATAACCGTACACTTACACCCCAAACACTCCATTATAACCAAATAGCTAATCCTTTTGAAAAAAAATGTAAAAAAGGGAAGAGATAATAAAAGTAGTAAGAAACTGGTATTACATTATTCTTAATTTACCTACTTGTTTATTCATTTACTCAAAGAATATTTCGTTTTTTAAAAATTTTTTAATGTTTATTTATTTTTGAGGGAGAGAGAGACAGAGCATGAGTAGGGAGGGGCAGAGGAGGGAGTCACAGGACCTGAAGCAGGCTCCAGGCTCCGAGCTGTCAGCACAGAGCCCGACACGGGGCTCAAACTCACAATCTGTGAGATCATGCCCTGAGCCGAAGTCAGACGTTCAACTGACTGAGCCACCCAGGTGCCCCAAAGAATATTTCCTATACACAACCTCCAAGCCAACCTCTATGCTTGTTGTCGGCAAATAGTGCTGAATGAGACATACATGGCCCCTGTCCTGTGGCTTATAATGTCTAGTGGGGAATTATCTAACCACATCATTAAGTGCTATAGAAGCATGGAATCTAGTGAGAGTCAGGGAAGGGGCAGGGGGGAAAAGCAGTATAATTTAACAAATAATTTTAAATTTATATTATACATTATCAAATGACTCATTAGCCAGTTTTTGTATAGCATCAGCCCTAATCTCCTCCATGAAAATGAAGGTAAAACTCAAAAAATTCATTGCTTTAAGTTGAAAGCAATGTTTAAAGCTTCTTGCTTTAAGTTGGCAGGTTTTGTATAAGGAGGGCAAGGTAAAAACTCAAAATTAAAATTACTTTTGGGTATTCCTGGAAGGATACATGAAAAATTAGTAATAACTGCCTCTATGAAGGGGAACTGGGCTAGAAATATTGCAATGTATATACCATTTAGTATCTTTTAAATTCTTTTTTAAATGTTTATTTATTTTGAGAGAGAAAGAGAGACTAGGGGAGGGGCAAAGAGAGAGGAGAATCCTAAGTAGGCAAAGAGAGAGAGAATCCTAAGCAGACTCTATGCTATCAGCACAGAGCCCTACATGGGGCTTGATCACACAAACTGTGAGATCATGACCTGGGCCAAAATCAAGGGTTGGGACCCTTAATCAACTGAGTCACCTAGGCACCCCTAATATCTTTTTAATTTTATACCATACAATGTATTACCTAGTCAAAAAAACAAAAAAAAAAAAAAAAAAGAAAAGTACAGGGCAGAAGTAGAATGTGTAAACAAAATCTTAAGAAAACAAAATCTTAAACACACACACACACACACACACACACACATTAACATTTAAAGAAAGAACAGAGAAATAGGGTTTATAAAAGGGACTGAGAAAAATGGAAAAGTACAAGTAAAACTAAGAAAAAGTCATGTCTTAAGAGCCAGCTTTAAGGAGTGAGCAAGTATGTCAAAAGCAGTAAAACAGGTAAGAATTGAAAAGTATCCTCTGGCATTCTCAGCTATTAAATAACTGCTCAACAAACAAATATTTCAGAGGAATGGAAATCAGCTCACAGGAGTATGAGACATGAGTGAAGCAGGGACAATAAAAGTATGCTGCTTTTTCAAAAACTTTGGATAAATAAGAGAATAGTAACTATGGAGAAAAGATGTTTAAAAGTGGAGAATTTTGGGGTGCCTGGGTGGCTCAGTCAGTTGAGCATCTGACTTCGACTCAGGTCCTGCATCAGGCTCTGTGCTGACAGCTCAGAGCCTGGAGCCTGCTTCAGATTCTGTGTCTCCCTCTCTCTGCCCCTCCCCGACTTGCACTCTGTCTCTGTCTCAAAAATGAATAAACATAAAAAAAAAAAAAAATTAAAGGAGAGAGTTTTCAGAAGAGACAATACCTAAATATGGTTTCAGGTTCAGGGGAGAAGCATATTAAGACAGACTGAACATAAAGAAGAAAGAATAACTGATGGGAATAAAGTTTCAGAGGAAGGGAGAGAAAGAAGTTTGAGAAAAACACATCTACTTAGTCTTGAACAGGAAGAGAACTTCAATCTAACAAGCCATTTTCTTTTCTTTTTTTTTTGTTTTGTTTTTTTTTGAGAGAGAATACAAGCAGAAGGGCAGAGAGAGGGAAACACAGAATCTGAAGCAGGCTCTGTGCTGACAGCGCAGAGCCCAATGCAGGGCTCAATCCCACAAACTGTGAGATCATGACCAAAGCCAAAATGAAGAGCTGGACACCACTGACTGAGACACTCAGACGCGCCTAACAAGTCATTTTCTAAGACTGGAGGGAAGACAGATTCAGATTTAGGGCAAGGACAAATGGGAAGTTAATGGGAAGTTAATGAAGGTCATAGCTGGTTGCCTCATCTTTCTCAGTGGGAAGGCCTTTACTGTCTTCTCCTCTATCCCTCCAATATCATTCCACAGCTATCAGATAGGAAGACAGGAAGTAGAGCGAGTTGGTACCCAGATGAAGTAGATTAGGAAGAAAAGGGAAGGAACATACATACTGGAAGAAAATGAAAGTTATTTGAGTGATGCCCAAGAACAAGTATAGCAAATTATTATGCTTGTTTCTTCCATGCTTTTGCTCACAATTATTTTTTCTCCAGTAAAGAACACTATGCTCTTTCTCTTCCCTTTACCAAATCTTATCTATAATAACTGTCTCTTTCTCTTCCCTTTGCCAAGTCTTATCTATAATAACAACATTTATAGTATATTTACATTAGGATCACTCTGGGGTCAGGCATAGTTCTAAGAACTTACCCCTATGAATTCATTGAATCTTCGTTATAATCTATGAGATAGCCCCTATTTTTATCCCTGTTTTAGAGATAAGAAAAAGACCACAGAAAAGTTAACTGATTGTCCAAAGTCACAGAACCTTGGTTGATTACAAAACATCCCATGTATCATAAATAAGCCATAGACAGGCAGAGCTTAGTGATCTCCTCTGCTTTTTGCAGGGTGGCTACAGCCCCAAAGTTAGCTCCTTTTGGCCATAGCTGCTTTCTCTATTTACCCTGCGGAGCTGTGCAAATATTGCCATTTTCAATCTAGACTATGAAAACAAAAGAAATAAAACAAAAAGATTGGGATGCATTATTTTAAGACACAGCTTAAATTCCATCTATTCTGTAGTCTCCCTTGACCACCATGGACTGAAGTGATCTTTTTTTCTTTTTTTAATGTTTGTTTATTTTTGAGAGAGCGCGAGCAGGGAGGGACAGAGAGAGAGAGGAAGACATAGGATCTGAAGCAGGCTCTGCTCTGACAGCAGAGCCTGATATGGGGCTCAAACTCATGCACTGTAAGATCGACCTGAGCTGAAGTTGAATGCTTAACCAAACTGAGCCACCCAGGTGCCCCATGATGTGATCTTCTTTCTTATATGGATTTCAATTAGAATTAATAACTAGTAATTATTTATTATGTAAGGCAGCTTCTCCTAATTCATGAAAACAAGAGCACTGGCTTAAGTAAGATCATCTAAGTTCTTCCCAGCAATATCATTTTATAGCTTCTTTCACTGTTGTCATGAATTGTTATTTAAATCTTCCTTTATTATTTATGTTTTCCTGGGTATAACACAGATAAATCATGAACCACTTGAGAACAAAGGCCATACCTTTTACTTCTTTGTATAAGGCACTACAAGTGTATTACACCAAATCGGCATAGAAGATCATAATTTATTCACAGAAAGCGCCTAAAGAAATTCAAAGTGTATATAACAAAACTAAAACTCTTCCCTGGATTCACTGTCTCTAGTTTAATGAACTTTTGAATACTACAGAACATATAAACAATACTACCTATTTGGCAATTTGAAAACAATAGCTTTCAATGTAAGAATAGATAAATTCCAGATTTGTTTAGTAACATCTATATATGGCTTTCATAATTTTGTGTGATTATTGATAAAAGAAAGCACATGTTCACTGCAGAAAATAGGTTTTTCCAATCTTTTTTTTGCACTGTGTAATAATTATCCAGGTATTGAGACCAGATTGTACATACAGGTGTGAGCACGTGTCAACAATTTTTAAAAATCAATTTGTTTAAAGAAAGAAAAAGGTAGAAATGAAAAAACAAAAAGGAAGTCACTGAAGAGAAAGTGGCTCTGACATTTTACTGGGCAATATAAGGCATGAATTTATTTATTTATTTATTTATACCTTAACTTATTCTAGAAAAGAGTCACTAAAGGTGGCTGATGTCACACAGAAAGTTGCTCAGGGAAAAACATGAACTAAAGACCTGGAGAAGGTCATGAAGAACAGACTGATGGAATTCTGTGATAAGAAGATTCAAAATTCACTCTTTTGCTTGAATGCTACCTTTCTCTGAAATTATTATTCTGTGAAGCTATGATCTATCCCTGAATATACAGAGACACTGTATGTTACAAAGGTGAAGAGTGGTGGTTCTCAACTCAGGACTGCCTCGGCTCATATTCTGGCTCTATCACTCATTATCTGTATGACCTTGGGCAAGTTTCTTTGTGCCTGTAAACTGTGAACAGTAATTATAGAATAATAATCCTGTTCCACATATAAAGCACTTAGAACAGTACATAGTAAGTATTCTATTAATATTAGCACTTACTATTGTAGAGAAATGGATATTCCAGCACCTTAACAAAGAACACATAATTTACCTGTAGGTGAGGTTAGGCCCAGCCCGAATTCTACATTTTTGGGAAAAGAATACTTGAAAAAATTACAGCAACCAACATTACCATTTAGTTAGCACTTAAAATTTACAAAGCACTTTCAAATATATCATCTTTTTTTAAGTTATTTTTTTAATGTTTATTTATTTTGAGAAAGAACTCAAGCAGAGAGAAAGAGAGAGAGAATCCCAAGCAGGCTCTGTGCTTACAGTGCACAGTCTGTGAGACAGAGCCCCGAAATGGGGCTCTGACAAACCGTGAGATCATAACTTGAGTGGAAATCAAGAGTTGGACGTTTCACCAACTGAGCCACCTCAAATATATCATCTTAGTAAAACCCTACCTTAATAAAATCTCCAATTGGTTATTATCTCTATTTTCACAAATGAGATAATTGAGGTTTAGATAAATCCAGAAATGTGCCTATCAACAACTACCATTACTGGAGACTTTTGTGACAGGCACTACATTAAGAACCTATGAGGTGGGCATTCTTATCCCCATTTCACAAAGTAAACAACTAAAGTTAAAGGACTTGTCCAAGGTTACATGGTAACATGTAACAGAGAAGATTTAAAGTCAGGTCCAAACTTTCCTCTATGCTAAATCCTGACATCTTACCCTAAAAAATGCTGATTTGTTTTATTTGTCTCTACTCTCTTAGATGAATTTAAGTCCATTCTAGTTTTCCTTAATTACTGGTAAGAGAGGAATACTTATTATCTTGAGCTTAGACAATTTGCTCCATCCTAACAAATCAGAGTCAACAAATCAAAGCTGGTCGTTAGATGCAACTTTCATATCAATACCAATTCAAGTAGCAGTCCTTAATTCCTTGTAACTCTGAGACCAGAATTCCCTGGGCTGTGAATATGAGAGGGCATTAGACCTGAAATTCTCTAGGTCATTTTTTTTGTTTAGAAGCCTTGACAGACCAGACAATTCTAAAATCCTCTCCCTCCTCCTATAACACGTCCACCACTCTGTTCATCTTAATTTACATGCCATTTGGAGTTTGACAATGGACATGAACTACTTAACCCCTCCTCCAAAATGTACTGAGCCCTTAACAAGAGCCAGCTAAATGCATGATAAATTAACAAATCCTAAGTTTATTAAGTCCCAGGCTTATTCAGTATACACAAGAGTATGTGTATAAGCCTTACGGGGAGTCTTTTTAAAGGTAAGCCGTCTCTGGATAGGATACAGACAGAAAGGCAATTACCATTCCCTATGGAAATACTTCAAAGGGAGAAGCTTTCAGTGTGGTTTCTGAATATATAACCAACTCATTAAAGCTATGTCAGTACCTCATTAGCCCTCAACTCAGAAAAAAATGGACTATCTCATGAAATAAGGGATTTTGAGAACTATCCCCAGGAGTGTAAAGTAACTTTCCTTTCCTATTTACTGGAGAAAACCACAAAATTAGACTTGTAAAGTAAGACAAAAGCACCCTTTCATTTTCCAAGTCACTTGGTTGTTGTATTATTTCCATTCTTGTACTCCTCAGATCCTTAATGAGCAGGGGATGGGTTTTAAAAGGTTTCAACAAGCAGACCTGAAAAGTGCGTTCAGCTTAGTGTAATGAAAATCAGCTGTTAGCTTTCTTCCCAGGACTGGAGATCCTTAAGCACCTACCAAGACTTCCTTCCCTACAGTCAGGATTGAGGTATAGGCTTCCAGATACACCCGACTGCAGCGTCTAACAATTTCCAGGCCCTTGACTGTGATGTCCTTGGCATCGCCCAGGCCCAGGCCGATCAGGTAAAGCATTTCAAAGTCCAGGGAGACTGCAGGACGAAGCGAACAAGAAAAACATGTGTCAGCTACACCGAGGATATCTAAAATCTAGTGATGAACATGGAAACTGAAAACCAAAACAGCCGGAGGAGAGACGGCAAGTCACGAGCGAGGTCTGAGAACCTCACTCCACGCCTCTTACATGAGGATTGGAATGAATGTTTGTAAACAACCCTACCCCGCATTTTCTCGTTACACCAACCTATGAGCACACAATTACCCTAGAAAGAATTGTAGTTGGGTCCCCAAAAGCCTAAAAGCAGCCTTTCCGAAAATATAGCTACCGAAAGCGATGATTCGCGCACAGAGAAAATCCACGCCGCCGGCCTCACCGACGGTGCCGCAAAACGTCAGCGCCTTTACTGCACTTTACGACTAGCTGGAGGGGCGGGCAAGCCGGCCTCTGCGGGTGGGGTGGGGGAGATCTGCCGGCTGCGCCAGAAGTGACCCGCCCGCTGCTAGGGTGGGGAAGCGAAAGGTCAGTCGGTCGGGCAGTCTGTCTAGAGTCCCCACCATGGCCTCTGGGAAAGGACGAGGAGCACCTGCGATCCCCTTAGCCAGTGGCTTTACACATCCCCAACCTAGGACAGGGTAAGTGCAGGAGCTCTTTGCCTGGGAGGAGCTGGACCCGAGGTTGGGTAGCGCAGCGCGGCGCGTTACGCCTTTTCTCCTTCGGTCACGAGAACGGGTGACGTGTGGGACGGACTTCCCTAATTTGCTCGGGATTGCCCTAGTGCAGAGATTTCCATCCTCGCCTTTGCATTGCGCTGCCGTTTAACCAGCTACCTCCCTGATGAGGTGTCAGTGTAGCCAAACCCGGCCATCAGTGTGATTCTGATTTCCTAGAGGGGCGGTAATTTCTGGGGTTTGTCCCCAACCCCAAGACTTCATGCCGGAGTGCCCCGAGGGGCGTGACTGGGATATGCCTCAGCCATCCTCAGTGTCGGGAAGCCCAGAGCCGCCCTCTCGTCCCGTTCCCCCCCCTCCCGCCCCGTGCCTTTCCAAGTGACCTTTAAGAGTGCTCAGGAATTTCAGACTTCTTGCTTCCACAGGGGGAATTCCTATAAAGTAGTTAGTTAGATGTAGTTCCGATATCGAAATGGTTTGTTTTGACTGTAAATGCTGTTGGTAAGGTCACTAGTGACCTCATCCAAGTTAAGAAGACAGTTTCCATTGTTTATCTTAGGCAGTGTTGATTATTCAGAATTTTCCTGCTGCTTCTCAGACAATGCCTTGTGTCTTTTTTTGCCCAATACCTGTTACTTAACCCTTAATTTTATGTTTTTTCCTAGGCTCCATCCACCCTTTGCACTTCACATTCAATACACTCTTCATGACTGATTCTATCCAGTTTCATTACATCCATCCATTCTTCATACCATAAACAAAAATTAATTCAAATGGATCATAGATGTACATATAAACTATATGGAAAACAAAACAATAAAACTTCCTAGAGAGAGAATAGGAGAAAATATTTGTGATCTTATTTAGGCAAAGACTCCTCAGGTGCAACACCAGAAGCACGATGTAGAAAAGAAAAATTGAGAAATTGAAGTTCAGAGAGATAAAACATATGTTCTTCAAAAGACATTGTTGAAGCCACACACTGGAAGAAAACATTTGCAAAACATGTATCCGGTAAAGGATTTGTATCAGGAATGCGTAAATAACCCTCAAAAGGTAAAAATAAGAAAACAACTTAATTTTTTAAGTAGGCAAAGAATTTGAAAAAGAATCTCCCAGAGAATAAGGTAAACAGATCCCCAAAGAGGATACACTAACATCAAATAAGCCACATCATTAGACATTAGGAAAATAAAAATTAAAACCACGGTGAGAATCTAGTATATTCCTATTAGAATGGCTGAAATTGGAGGACCTGGGTGGCTCAGTCAGTCAAGCATCTGACTTATCAGTCAAGTATCCGACTTTGTCTCAGGTCATGATCTCACAGTTTGTGAGTTCAAGCCCCCCGCATCTGCATCCGGTTTGCTGCTGTCAGCACAGAGCCTACTTGAGATCCTCTGGCCCCCTCACTCTGTGACCCTCTGTCTCTCTCTCTCTCTCAAAAATAAAAACAGTAATAAAAGAATGGCTACAATTAAAAGCAAAAACAAAATAAAACCCTGAATATTCACTCTCAATAATTTTGGGTATCTCTAGTATTTTGCTGACTCAGATTTTAATCTCCCATTTAGACCTCCCCTTCAGCCTCCTATATTTAACTTTCTGCTGGAAATCACCTAGATAACCCAGAGACATATCACATTCAAAGCTGAATCCATCTTCTTCCCTTTCAACTTGGCTTTCCTTCTGTATTATCTACTTTGGATGGAAGGCATTATCAACTACAGACTTATGCAAGCCAGACACGTGGAAGTTACCCCCCATTCAGTCTAACATATCTGCCTCTCTTGGTAGAAACCTTACCTACTGTCGCAGTCTTTCTTTAGGTCTTCATATCACTCCTGCAGCTGGTCACCATGTCTCCCGCACATTCATACTTCTAGGGGCCAGAGAGATCTAGCTAGGATACAATCTGAAAATGTCATTCCCTTCTAAAAATCCTTTTGAGGCCAAGAAAAAGTCCAGGCTCTTCAAAATATCCCACAGGATCATCCCTGGAATGACCTCTGCCTACCTCTCTCTAGCCTCATGTCTCTCCACTCCATACCACGAGCTTTTACTCTGGCACTACTCTTCTGTGCCCACAACATTCTCCCTTTGTGCCTCTGTGACTTTAGTCAGGCTGCCACCTCTGCATTGAATATTCTCTCCCATTCTCTCCTATCTAGGCCACTGCTCACTCTTTAAGACTAAGTTTAGGAGTCCTTCCCAGAGATCCCTGAGGTAGGGTTGAGTATCTCCTTGTAATTACAATAATACTGTATGCATATACTTATCAATCAACTTAAGTGTTTTATAATTGTCCATTTGTGTATCTTCCTTAACCAAACCATCAATTTCATAAAGTTAGGGCCTGTATCTTATATTACACAATTACACAATTGTATCTTATATTACACAGTTACCCAAGGTACACTTAGTGCAGTGTCTGTCACATAGTAGGTATTCAGTAAATAATTATTAAATAGATCATTTATGTATACACTAGTAGCTGAGCAATTTCTTTGAATTATGGTGTAGTTTCCTATCTTTATGAAATAAATGCAGGGTGTGGTATATTTTAGATGACTCCCAAAAAGTCGTTGATGGAATGTCAAACAAAAACAATGCCTCACTTATGCCACTTCAGAAAGTTATTTACGTTAAAAGGTTTATGACACAGTTCACATATACTTCATATGCACCCTGTTGAGTAGGTAAGCTTTCCAATGTACTGATCATGTTTTTGTTGTCAGATTTGCTTTGGGTAATTCCAGGTAGATTTACAGTGAAAAGGCAATGTCAAAAGGAATAATTAATCAAAAGGAAGGTGTTGTCTATCTCCTTTTAGGAAATCTGTATTGAAAATGAAGTTATTCTGGGTAGGTAAGGAAATATTCTTTTTAGATATGGAAGCAATTTCAGTTTTTGCTCTTCAGAATTCAGTCAAAGGAACTGCTTTCCCTATAGAATTCTTAAACCTTTTTACCTGCCTTCATTTCTCAATAAGAGTGTAAATTTAGGAACTTTTCTGGAGATAAAGTAAAGGTGTTATGCAAATCTCTGCAACTCAACAAATATAACCAGCAAACTCTTGCTGTTCTTTTTTTGCAGAATTATTCTGTGTGATTTGGACATTTCTCTCTTACCATTTAAAACAGTTTCAAATATGATTGCATTTCCCTCAATAATTTATTATTAAAAACTTCAAACACTTAGAAAAGTTGAAACAGTTTTATAATAAACATCCATATAGCCACCTCTTAGGTTTGTTCTATAGTTGTTAACATTGTGCTGTATTTGTTTTATCACATGTTTATCCATTCATCCATCCATCAACCCATCTTATTTTTTGATGCATTTCCAAGGGAGTTGCAGACGTAAGTACACATATTGATTGCATTTTGCATGAAAGATAACCCCCTCATCTAGGTAAACAGATTAACAAAACATAGCTTATTTTGATGATAATGAAAGCAGTTAGTCAGAATACATATTTATAATGCCATTGCAAGTTTGAATCTCACATCTGGGGGGGGGGGAAGGCAGGGGGATGGTTATAAAGAACTGTGATTCTAGGGCTTAAAAAAAAAAAAAAAAAAGGATAAAATGAAAGCCTTTTTAGTTTTAGTTTAAAGAATAACAAGGATAGGGGCACATGGGTAGCTCAGTTGGTTAAGCATCAGACTTCAGCTCAGGTCATGATCTCTCAGTCTGAGTTTGAGCCCCGCATCAGGCTCTGTGCTGACAGCGCAGAGCCCGGAGCCTGCTTCAGATTCTGTGTCTCTCTCTCTCTGCCCCTTTCCCACTTGTACTCTCTCTCAAAAATAAACATTAAAAAGAAAAAAAAAAAAAAAAAGAATAACAAGGCCTAGAGAGTTTTCTTCTTTATATTCCGCTTGCAGGTAGGAGAGTACCAAATCATCCCTCAGGGTGAACATTTATGTTTTTCCTGAAAGATCTTTAAGCTGTTTTCATAACCTTTGTCAGTAACTCATTTTTATACCCACACTGTCAGAAATTCTTCCTTATATCTAATCTGTGACCTTCAGGCAGTAGTCATAAAATGTGAAAGATATAGATAGTCATAAGAAGTTAATACTGATGGCTTTTCCATTCCATTGTCATAAACACACCATATAGTAGTTATATTTTAAAGTGGGGACACTGCATTACATTATGAACAAATCATGATTAACTTACATCTAAAAGAAGTCATCCTTCAATTTTCCTATTTCAGCTAATTGTTTGCCTATTGAAAAGAAGACATCAGGGCTACTGGGTAAACTCCATGTGACCTTATTGTGAAGAGAATATTATTTTACTCTGAAGCTGGCCTTTTAATCTCCATGTTCCCAGAGATTGCCTCATTGTTAGAGGATATCTTGATTAATATTTGTAGAGCTTAGACATCTCAGATTGATTGATAGCCATTATTTTCTATCAATTCACAAATAAGTGATAATTAAAGATAGCATGGTGTTAGGGAAGTTCTATTTACTAAGATTAAGACAAGATTTGAAGTTATTCTGATGTGCATTGGCTTAGGAAAAAAATCACTTTATTCAGTGATTTTATTTACTCATCTATATGTTTTACATCATCTGATCATGTAAAATGTGTAATACTAAAATAAAAAATCTAGAAGTATTTTCTGTGAAAAATACAGGATTTTTTATTGTTGTTATTAATGCAGGCTTAATAGGTTGAGGGTAACCATGTGGACTGATTTTAAGAAAGTTGCCTGGAGACCTGTGTTTTTGTGTAAAGTAGCTCCCTAGGATATTTACTCTTGAGTGTGTGTGTGTGTGTGTGTGTGTGCACGCGCGCTCACGTGTGCATGTGTGTGTGTGTATAAGTAAGCTTTTTTCCTTTGTTTCTAACCCATTTTTATATTTGATGGTTTCTTTCTCCATAGTCTACTGCTAAAAAGGTAGAACCAGAGATACATAGTTTTGTTCTTCCTATGTTTAAACAACTACACAGTGCCCTTTTAAGATTTATTTAGGGAGTCATATCACAATTAGCCAAGATTTGTCAGGAGAAGAAGGGTGGTTTCCCCTTCATTCAAAAGCCAAAATTTTTGAAAAGGGGCCTACCAGCTCTATATTAGTCACATGCTCCCAGTCACTAGACCACTGTCCTACATCTCAGTCACCTCCTGCTACAAAAGCTGCAAAACTGTACACTTCCAATTACTTCATCTGCTCCTTTCCCCTATAGCACTGTTCACCTTCTAATGTAACTGTGTGATTTACTTATTTGTTGTGTCCATTTTTATTGTCAGTGTCTTCCTAGAATATAAACACTACAAAGGCAGGAAATTTTTTTTTCCATTTGGTTTACTAATGTGAACAGTGTTTGGCATGTGCTCAGTAGATATATGTTGAGGGGTGCCTGGATGGCTCAGTTGGTTGAGCGTGCAACTCTTGATTTCTGCTCAGGTCATGATCTCAGGGTCGTGAGATCAAGTCCCGAGTTGGGTTCCATGCTGAGCATGGAGTCTGCTTGGGATTCTCTCTCTCTTCTTCTCTCTCTGCCCCTCTCCTGCTCACATTCTGTCTGTCTGTCTCTCTTTCAAAAATAAATAAACATTACAAAATAAATAAATAAAATATTTTAATGTCATTGAGACTTTGGCTTAAGTCCAGGAGTTTCCACTCAGTAGTTCTGTTATTGCCTTTCTAAATCTCAAGTCGCTTCATCTGTGAAATAGAGATAATGGTACCACCTCTCCTAGGACTATTGTGAGGATAAATGAAAGAATACATATAAAGGGCTTAGCATAGTACCTGGCAATTGGTAAAGACTCAATAAACATTGACAGGTAACAGAGTTTGAAATTAATTTTATTCTTATCTGCAGAGTCTATCAGATTATGAGAATTAGTGTTCTCCATCTCACTTAGATTGGTTCTTGTTCTTTTTCCCACTTCACAATAATTCTATGAAATAATTATATGAGTTCATTAATTATAGATCAATCCTTTAGATACTATACTTTATTGATTCACAAAATGTCATCTTAGGCGAACATTGTTATACTCTGAGGTGCTCTTTCTGAAAAAAACTGTCTTTGTATCATTGTGGCACAGAGTTCAGCACTGTAGACGTGGTTAGCACCAAATAAGTGGGGCCTGGTAATTTGCTAATACCTAAAGTATAAGATGGCTAATACACAAGTAATATTTTAGTACATGAAATATAGTGAGCAGAAAAGGTGTTCATTTGGGATCTAAAAATTTTCTAGATCCCCAACAGCAATTAAAAGGATAGTTGTGGTACATTCATACAATACTATACAGTAAAAAGAATGAATGAGCTACTGTTACACAAAACAACATGAATGAATCTCACAAAGAAAGTTGAGCAAAAGAATGGCATGGAGACAGGATATACCTTACATATAGCAAAGTCCTCAAAATCATAAGTATATAGTTGGATGAATTCTTAATTTGTGTAGTTGTTTAACATAAGAAGACTGAAAGTGTGTATCCCTGATTCTACCTTTTTAGCAATAGACTTTGGAGGAAGAAATCACCAGGTATAAAAACGGGTTAGAAACAAAGGGAAAAAAAAGCTTACTTACACATACCTGGGCTCTTTGCACTTTGTGGTCTTTGTTTTACTTCCTGATCTAAACTTCAGTAGTAAGTCTCTTCCTCTTCCTCCTCCTTCCCTACCTTACCTCCTTTAAAAGATTTTAATATGAAAATGAGCAGTATAATAATCCCTGAAGCCTGGAAATTAACATAACCAGAATGTAAATTTTTTAAACCATATTAGTTGTGATTAAATATGTACACTAATAAACTATGTAGACCTTCAGTTACTCAAATTTAGCAGCATGGTCACTTATTGTACGTAGAGTGATTTTTTTTTCCATGATAAATCTAGAAACATTTTCAACCAAAATTAAACCCCTGCCTATATCAAATTGCAGAATTCCCACAAGCTTAATTTTCTTCGGGTGGATTTGGTTTGCATTTTCTAAATCCTAGGCAGGCATAGGATATGATTTATTCTAATCTTAATTTCCCTGCATTTTACTTGATTTTATTTGTTTTTTTGGTTTGTTTTGCATTAATATTTTCCGATTCTTTGAATAGCATTGTTTCTTTTTAGCATTTTTTAACAACTTATAAGAGCTCATTAAATTTTCTGAAAATAATGGCTTATTGGGATCCAGGCCTACATAGAATCAATTTTAATCCTATCTTTTCTTCTCTCGTTACTGCTCCTTTTAAGTTATTCATTAAATAATAGTTGATGGAATTCTAACAGTAATATCAAAAATATTGTTTATTCCATGTAAGTCAATTGCAAAAGCAGTAAAAAGCTGTGGGTAAGAGCTTGGGCTTTGGAGTCAGACTACAGAACTATACAAATGCAGATAATTAAAGTACTTCTCTCATAGGATTGTCATGTGGCTTAAATGAGGTCATAGTCCATACAAAGTGCTTTGAACAGTGTCTTGTACTTAGTAGTCATTCAGTAAGTGTTATCTGCCAGTGTAAATAATTACTGTCTTTAGGGTTCTTGTGAGGATTAAATAAGATGAGTAAAGTATGTGTCAAAAGGCCTACTAAAGATTTTCTCTGGCCGGTTGTTTACACAACTTCTATGTGCTCTGGTCAGATTGCACTTCAGGACCATCCTCCCTCCCAAAAAAAAAAAAGTGAATTTGCGATTAGAATATTTGGTATTCAGAAGACATGGATTTCCAGGCTAATACTTAAAGCTTTTAAAAATTATAACATGGGGTGCTTGGAAGATGGCGGCATAGGAGGACGCTGGGCTCACCGCGCGTCCTGCTGATCACTTAGATTCCACCTACACCTGCCTAAATAACCCAGAAAACCGCCAGAGGATTAGCAGAAGGGAGTCTCAGGAGTC
>NW_026057585.1:19884073-19966557 GCF_023721935.1 Panthera uncia | reverse complement strand
GAAAGCGGGAAGGCTGGAGGACAAAGGGAGGGAGAGCTGCTGAGCCCCCGGACGGCAGAGCTCAGCTTGGCGGGGAACAAAGGCGCCAGCGCCATCTCCCCCGCCCATCCCCCAGCCAAAATCCCAAAGGGAACCAGTTCCTGCCAGGGAACTTGCTCGCTCCGCGCAAACACCCAACTCTGTGCTTCTGCGGAGCCAAACCTCCGGCAGCGGATCTGACTCCCTCCCGCTGCCACAGGGCTCCTCCTGAAGTGGATCACCTAAGGAGAAGCGAGCTAAGCCTGCCCTTCCAGCCCCCGTGCACCTTGCCTACCCACCCCAGCTAATACCCCAGATCCCCAGCAACACAAGCCTGGCAGTGTGCAAGTAGCCCAGACGGGACACGCCACCCCACAGTGAATCCCGCCCCTAGGAGAGGGGAAGAGAAGGCACACACCAGTCTGACTGTGGCCCCAGCAGTGGGCTGGGGGCAGACATTGGGTCGGACTGTGGCCCCGCCCACTAACTCCAGTTATACACCACAGCACAGGGGAAGTGCCCTGCAGGTCCTCACCACGCCAGGGACTCTCCAAAATGACCAAACGGAAGAATTCCCCTCAGAAGAATCTCCAGGAAATAACAACAGCTAATGAACTGATCAAAAAGGATTTAAATAATATAACAGAAAGTGAATTTAGAATAATAGTCATAAAATTAATCGCTGGGCTTGAAAACAGTATACAGGACAGCAGAGAATCTCTTGCCACAAAGATCGAGGGACTAAGGAACAGTCACGAGGAGTTGAAAAACGCTTTAAACGAAATGCAAAACAAAATGGAAACCACGATGGCTCGGCTTGAAGAGGCAGAGGAGAGAATAGGTGAACTAGAAGATAAAGTTATGGAGAAAGAGGAAGCTGAAAGAAAGAGAGATAAAAAAATCCAGGAGTATGAGGGGAAAATTAGAGAACTAAGTGATACACTAAAAAAAAATAATATACGCATAATTGGTATCCCAGAGGAGGAAGAGAGAGGGAAAGGTGCTGAAGGGGTACTTGAACAAATTATAGCTGAGAACTTCCCTGAACTGGGGAAGGAAAAAGGCATTGAAATCCAAGAGGCACAGAGAACTCCCTTCAGACGTAACTTGAATCGATCTTCTGCACGACATATCATAGTGAAACTGGCAAAATACAAGGATAAAGAGAAAATTCTGAAAGCAGCAAGGCATAAACGTGCCCTCACATATAAAGGGAGACCTATAAGACTCGTGACTGATCTCTCCTTTGAAACTTGGCAGGCCAGAAAGGCTTGGCACGATATCTACAGTGTGCTAAACAGAAAAAATATGCAGCCGAGAATCCTTTATCCAGCAAGTCTGTCATTTAGAATAGAAGGAGAGATAAAGGTCTTCCCAAACAAACAAAAACTGAAGGAATTTGTCACCACGAAACCAGCCCTACAAGAGATCCTAAGGGGGATCCTGTGAGACAAAGTACCAGAGACATCACTACAAGCATAAAACATACAGACATGACAATGACTCTAAACCCATATCTTTCTATAATAACACTGAATGTAAATGGATTAAATGCGCCAACTAAAAGACATAGGGTATCAGAATGGATAAAAAAAAAGACCCATCTATTTGCTGTCTACAAGAGACTCATTTTAGATCTGAGGACACCTTTAGATTGAGAGTGAGGGGATGGAGAACTATTTATCATGCTCCTGGAAGCCAAAAGAAAGCTGGAGTAGCCATACTTATATCAGACAAACTAGACTTTAAATTAAAGGCTGTAACAAGAGATGAAGAAGGGCATTATATAATAATCACAGGGTCTATCCACCAGGAAGAGCTAACTATTATAAATGTCTATGTGCCAAATACCCGAGCCCCCAGATATATAAAACAATTACTCATAAACATAAGCAACCTTATTGATAAGAATGTGGTCATTGCAGGGGACTTTAACACCCCACTTACAGAAATGGATAGATCATCTAGACACACAGTCAATAAAGAAACAAGGGCCCTGAATGATACATTGGATCAGATGGACTTGAAAGATATATTTAGAACTCTGCATCCCAAAGCAACAGAATATACTTTCTTCTCGAGTGCACATGGAACATTCTCCAAGATAGATCATATACTGGGTCACAAAACAGCCCTTCATAAGTTTACAAGAATTGAAATTATACCATGCATACTTTCAGACCACAATGCTATGAAGCTTGAAATCAACCACAGGAAAAAGTCTGGAAAACCTCCAAAAGCATGGAGGTTAAAAAACACCTTATTAAAGAATGAGTGGGTCAACCAGGCAATTAGAGAAGAAATTAAAAATATACGGAAACAAACGAAAATGAAAATACAACAATGCAAAGACTTTGGGACGCAGCGAAGGCAGTCCTGAGAGGAAAATACATTGCAATCCAGGCCTATCTCAAGAAACAAGAAAAATCCCAAATACAAAATCTAACAGCACACCTAAAGGAAATAGAAGCAGAACAGCAAAGGCAGCCTAAACCCAGCAGAAGAAGAGAAATAATAAAGATCAGAGCAGAAATAAACAATATAGAATCTAAAAAAACTGTAGAGCAGATCAACGAAACCAAGAGTTGGTTTTTTGAAAAAATAAACAAAATTGACAAACCTCTAGCCAGGCTTCTCAAAAAGAAAAGGGAGATGACCCAAATAGATAAAATCATGAATGAAAATGGGGTTATTACAACCAATCCCTCAGAGATACAAACAATTATCAGGGAATACTATGAAAAATTATATGCCAACAAATTGGACAACCTGGAAGAAATGGACAAATTCCTAAACACCCACACTCTTCCAAAACTCAATCAGGAGGAAATAGAAAGCTTGAACAGACCCATAACCAGCGAAGAAATTGAATCGGTTATCAAAAATCTCCCAACAAATAAGAGTCCAGGACCAGATGGCTTCCCAGGGGAGTTCTACCAGACGTTTAAAGCAGAGATAATACCTATCCTTCTCAAGCTATTCCAAGAAATAGAAAGGGAAGGAAAACTTCCAGACTCATTCTATGAAGCCAGTATTACTTTGATTCCTAAACCAGACAGAGACCCAGTAAAAAAAGAGAACTACAGGCCAATATCCCTGATGAATATGGATGCAAAAATTCTCAATAAGATACTAGCAAATCGAATTCAACAGCATATAAAAAGAATTATTCACCATGATCAAGTGGGATTCATTCCTGGGATGCAGGGCTGGTTCAACATTCGCAAATCAATCAACGTGATACATCACATTAATAAAAGAAAAGATAAGAACCATATGATCCTGTCAATCGATGCAGAAAAGGCCTTTGACAAAATGCAGCACCCTTTCTTAATAAAAACCCTTGAGAACGTCGGGATAGAAGGAACATACTTAAAGATCATAAAAGCTATTTATGAAAAGCCCACAGCTAACATCATCCTCAACGGGGAAAAACTGAGAGCTTTTTCCCTGAGATCAGGAACATGACAGGAATGCCCACTCTCACCGCTGTTGTTTAACATAGTGTTGGAAGTTCTAGCATCAGCAATCAGACAACAAAAGGAAATCAAAGGCATCAAAATTGGCAAAGATGAAGTCAAGCTTTCGCTTTTTGCAGATGACATGATATTATACATGGAAAATCCGATAGACTCCACCAAAAGTCTGCTAGAACTGATACATGAATTCAGCAAAGTTGCAGGATACAAAATCAATGTGCAGAAATCAGTTGCATTCTTATACACTAACAATGAAGCAACAGAAAGACAAATGAAGAAACTGATCCCATTCACAATGGCACCAAGAAGCATAAAATACCTAGGAATAAATCTAACCAAAGATGTAAAAGATTTGTATGCTGAAAACTATAGAAAGCTTATGAAGGTAATTGAAGAAGATATAAGGAAATGGGAAGACATTCCCTGCTCATGGATTGGAAGAATAAATATTGTCAAAATGTCAATACTACCCAAAGCTATCTACACATTCAATGCAATCCCAATCAAAATTGCACCAGCATTCTTGTCGAAACTAGAACAAGCAATCCTAAAATTCATATGGAACCACAAAAGGCCCCGAATAGCCAAAGTAATTTTGAAGAAGAAGACCAAAGCAGGAGGCATCACAATCCCAGACTTTAGCCTCTACTACAAAGCTGTCATCATCAAGACAGCATGCATGGTATTGGCACAAAAACAGACACATAGACCAATGGAATAGAATAGAAACCCCAGAACTAGACCCACAAACGTATGGCCAACTCATCTTTGACAAAGCAGGAAAGAACATCCAATGGAAAAAAGACAGTCTCTTTAACAAATGATGCTGGGAGAACTGGACAGCAACATGCAGAAGGTTGAAACTAGACCACTTTCTCACACCATTCACAAAAATAAACTCAAAATGGATAAAGGACCTGAATGTGAGACAGGAAACCATCAAAACCCTAGAGGAGAAAGCAGGAAAAGACCTCTTTGACCTCAGCCGTAGCAATCTCTTACTCGACACATCCCCAAAGTCAAGGGAATTAAAAGCAAAAATGAATTACTGGGACCTTATGAAGATAAAAAGCTTCTGCACAGCAAAGGAAACAACCAACAAAACTAAAAGGCAACCAATGGAATGGGAAAAGATATTTGCAAATGACATATCGGACAAAGGGCTAGTATCCAAAATCTATAAAGAGCTCACCAAACTCCACACCCAAAAAACAAATAACCCAGTGAAGAAATGGGCAGAAAACATGAATAGACACTTCTCTAAAGAAGACATCCGGATGGCCAACAGGCACATGAAAAGATGTTCAACGTCGCTCCTCATCAGGGAAATACAAATCAAAACCACACTCAGATATCACCTCACGCCAGTCAGAGTGGCCAAAATGAAGAAATCAGGGGACTATAGATGCTGGAGAGGATGTGGAGAAACAGGAACCCTCTTGCACTGTTGGTGGGAATGCAAATTGGTGCAGCCGCTCTGGAAAGCAGTGTGGAGGTTCCTCAGAAAATTAAAAATAGACCTACCCTATGACCCAGCAATAGCACTGCTAGGAATTTATCCAAGGGATACAGGAGTACTGATGCATAGGGGCACTTGTACCCCAATGTTTATAGCAGCACTCTCAACAATAGCCAAATTATGGAAAGAGCCTAAATGTCCATCAACTGATGAATGGATAAAGAAATTGTGGTTTATATACACAATGGAGTACTACATGGCAATGAGAAAGATGAAATATGGCCTTTTGTAGCAACGTGGATGGAACTGGAGAGTGTGATGCTAAGTGAAATAAGCCATACAGAGAAAGACAGATACCATATGGTTTCACTCTTATGTGGATCCTGAGAAACTTAACAGAAACCCATGGGGGAGGGGAAGGAAAAAAAAAAAAAGAGGTTAGAGTGGGAGAGAGCCAAAGCATAAGAGACTATTAAAAACTGAGAACAAACTGAGGGTTGATGGGGGGTGGGTGATGGGTATTGAGGAGGGCACCTTTTGGGATGAGCACTGGGTGTTGTATGGAAACCAATTTGACAATAAATTTCATATATTGAAAAAAATTATAACAAATAACAAATTATTTGTTTATAACAAATTATGTTATTTGTAATGAAAGGAAGAAGAAAGTGGCACTGAGACCTTTAAAAAACTGAGTTTTGAACATTTTCCTCTTGAATAAAGATGTGATGACATTTTTTAGTTTCTAATAATACTATCCTGTGGTCAGTTAAACTTCATCAGTAGGTTGGCAGTGTGTAGGGCATGGCTTTGTAATACTTTGGGGCCATAGAAATTACACTCCAAATCATATTAATTTTGAGACTGGCATCACTCAACATTATTTGTTTCTGCTCACCTGTGCTTCTGTCCCCCCCCCCCCATGTTTCTCAGTAATAGAATTCCTTGTTTTGTACCTAGTTCATCACTATATGCATCTCTGCCTTATTATTTCAAGAGTTTGAACCATACAACTGATATGCTTAATAGAGACTTGATTTCTTGCCCTTAGCTCCACCTCACCATAAATGAATTCCCTTTTGCAAAGCAAGACTCCCCAAAAGCTAGGTATTTAGCTGTCTGAAACTGTCAGGTTCACTGAGTACTTTTGAACGGGTTGTGCCCTGCACAGCTTTAGGAAGTGCCAGTCACATAGACTACATACAACCCGCTCAACTGGTCATGGTGGCCCAGTGACCTGTTGCCTATTAACCTTTTTCACCTGCTGTGCTTCTGCTTGGATAGACACCCTGGATCTTATGTTACTTGACTTTTTGTTTGTTTTAAACTAATGATACGTGCCCTATCATTATATGCTGAAATAACACTTTAAAGAGTGGTCTTCACTGGACAACATGTGCTGAGGTTCATGCCCCAGTGTTTATAGTCTTCTTTAAGTATTTGATACCCTGCGCTTTGTATCTTGTCTCTGTTTGGTTTGTCTCAACTTTAGTGGCCACCCATTGTTCAATGTTGTTGCATCCACCTGGAAGACTCCCATAGGAATCTCACCCTTTAAGTTGTGATTTAGAAGCCCCTCATCTGTGGTATCTTCTCACCTCACTTAAGCTGCAATTTCTTTCCTTCCTCTTCTGATTTTCTTCAATATCTTATGTTATTTCTTTAGTTACACTGTAGATTTTAGGGAAAAAGGGCAGTGTTTTATTTGTCTTTATGTCCTCTGTAACACCTGTATCAGTGCTTTGCCCATGACAGATGCTAACTGAATATTTGTAGAACATCTTGGTGAAAGTGCTGCTTACCAAGAGCAGTCAAGAGACAACACACTTAATGAAATCCAAAGGAAAGAGGCCAGCAACGGGGAAGTGACTTGGTAAACTACTGTAGTGAATTATGCCTGAGGTGATAATCAGTCTTAAATACACTGTATTTAAGCAAGTAACTTGAGATATGTTGATTGTATAACTCAATGTGAATGACCATGACCAAAATTAAATGGGGAGAGGAGAGCAGATACTGATTAAAACCTGACATCAATCCAAACTGGAAACAATTTCTTACATTTAAAAGTTTTGTCAAATGTCAGAAAAATAAAAATGAATTTTTTTTCATTTAGTTAACAGCACTCTACATTCAGTTAAATGTTTAAAACCACAAAGAAATGGGTCCTAGGAAATTTCTCATCTGGCCTTTCCAGAGCTGTTGTCACATTGGATTACTACAAACAACAACCCCACTTTTATGGTAAGATTTCAACAGAACTAGAATGAGTTGTGGGATTTTACTCCTCTCTTGTAACCAGCTGGACATAGGAATGAATAGGCATATTGAGAGAACTGAGATTATTATTCATTTCTGCAGATCTTTGGGCAATACTTTTACACCCCTCCCCCATAAGGCCTCCTGAGAGCTAGCTGTACTTATTTCCAGAGGATCACATTTTTGACAGATTCCTGCACACTCTTGAGGTTCATCACATGCAAAGATTTAGCGTAAATCCTCCCACAACTAATTTGAAGCCCTGTAATATCTAATTGGGCATAATCGTGCCTGCTTCAATACAAAACAATATTTATGTGCCTGTCATGCATATGGCTAGGTGTTCTGTACTCTCGGGGTTAAAGAGAAGTGTAAGCTACTATCTGTACCCTCTAGAGGTTATATTCAAGTGGGGGAAACAGCATAAATAGCTGTGCTCCATAGGGACAAGTTAATAATATACAGTGATAAATGCTATCATACAGGTACAAGTAGTACAGCAGGGGAATGGGGCAGGGGAGATTAATTATACTGGTTACTGCTCTAATAGCTTGGTCTAATACTGTTCTTTTTATAGTATCTGGGTAACACATAAAAGCTCTTTCTGGATGTTTGACTGCTTACCAGATAACCAAAGTTTATTTGGTCACAGTTTGGGGGAACTGTGTTGATGGGATGTTGTCCAGGGATCCCAGCTTGTTGCAGATGGGACGGCATTGCAGGTGGACTTCAGCCTTACAGACACGTTATCTGGAGTTTTCAGGTTACCCAGAATGCCAGCTTCTTAGCAGTAGACTAACACTAAGAATGCTCTCTCTTACCCCCTGATTAATTGCTCTTCATATATTGTTAGTTTTGTCTCCTAAATAACTCTTAGATCTTTCCAGTATGCTCCATGACCACTGTTCAAACCTTAATTCTAGCTTTTGTCATTTCTCACCTGCATCTTGGAGTAGCTTTCTAACCCATCTCCCTTATCTAAAATATTGCCCCAACCCATTTTTTACACTGTAAGAGTGTGCTCTCTAAAAAGAAATGTCATTGCAATCTCTTTAAAATTCCTCAGTCCTTCTGTCATATCCACATATAAAAGTCCAAATTCCTTAGAATAGTGTACAGACCTTTCTAATTTAGATTTTGCCTATTTTTCCAATCCTTACTCCATTCTTCTGTTTTATATCCTTTATTGCAGCCATGCCAAACTTGACTTCTCCAGAAGTCAAGTTTTCTTTCTGTCACCATTTTGCTGCTGTTCCCACTCAGTGGAGAACCCCCTCCCCCCCCCCCCCGAGCCATCTTCCAAGTAGACTCCTCTTCATTGTTAGGAGTCAGTTCATGTAGACTTTGTTCCAAGAAGTCTTTCTTACACTCTTACACCTAAAACAGGGCCTTTTTTTTGTGTTCTCATTCCTGCACCTAGTAGCACATATCCTCTTACAGTAATTCATTGTTTTCAGGTCCATCAGTAGAGTTTGTACTCTTGGCAGGCAGAAGCAGTGTTCTCTTCATTTTTGTAACTGGGACATAGTTATAATATTAAGTGAATGAAGTAAATAGACACTTGGTATTCTGGATTTGATTTCCTAATTTGTAAGCAGTCTTAAAGATCTTTCACATGAAGTGATTTGTAATTTGCAGAGGCATAAATTTAAATCAGGTGCCCAGTGGGATCAGTGTGCAGGAATGAGTCACTCACCTTATGAAGATTCTAGCCAGCTACTTAATATCATCATTTCAGAGCAGCTTTTTTTTTTTTCTTTATGCAAACTGCCAACATTCTATTGTAAAATTTTAGTTATAGGATGTATCCAGTCAGTTTTTGTGAGCTGTTTTAAACCATTTTCATAGAAAAATGCATAGTGATTACTAGTTTAAAATGTTGTAAATATTCCTCCATGGTATGGCCATGCTTTCTGGGATCTCCACTTAGGTATCTGTTTCAATAGCTAATTCCTGGCTTCCTCAGGAAAAGGAAACATGGCATGGAAATACTTCTTATTCTTTGGGCCTGATATTCTGCATAGTACTCATCTATAGATAACGTGCATAAATTGTTACTTGTTTTGTATCATTTTCAAAGATGAGTGGACTTTCCTGCTAATGAGTTGCAATCCCTTGTCCCTGTAAATAATTTTTCTTTGAGTGGTAACTTCAGTTTTCTCTTTATAATCCTTTCCCTACGGTTGTTTCTTCCCCCCCCTCCCCCCCCCACTCGGAATACAGTATTCCTCATCTTGTTTGATAAATATGTATCCCTCTACCCCTTCTCTGAATTTCTTTGGCTCTCTTCCCCCACATTCCCAGAGACCTTGCTTTATCTATTATGCTCTTCCACAATTTCCATTTCTCCCTCCCTGCTGGATTTTTCCCTTTAGCGTATTAGAATGTACCCATATTAAAAAAAATCAGAACAGTGGTGCCTGGGTGGCTCAATCAGTTAAGCATCTGACTCTTGGTTTCAGCTCAGGTCATGATCTCATCGTTCATGAGTTCGAGCTCCACATCAGCCTCTACACTGACAGTATGGGGCCTGCTTGGTATTCTCTCTCTCCCCGTCTCTCTGCCACTCCCCTTCTCTCTCTTTCTCTCCCTCTCTCAAAATAAATAAACTTAAAAAAAATAATCAGAACAGCTTTCCTCTAATTGTTGCCCCCATCTAGCTATTTCCCAAAACTTTTCCTTCCTTTCACACACAAGCATATTGAAAATATAGGCAGAGGTCATCTCAGATTCCTCATCCTCTCTATTTGTTGTTGTTGTTGTTGAGAGAGAGGGAGAGGGCACAAGTGAGCGAGGGGCAGAGAGAGAGAGAGAGAGAATCCTATGAAGTGCAGAGAGAAAGAGAGAAAGAAGTGGGGCTCACCCGAAGCAGGGCTCGTGTTCACCCAAAGTGGGGCCCGTGCTTACCCAAAACAGGGCACAAGCTTACCCAATGCAGGGCTCAAGACCATCCGAAGCGGGACTTGAACTCACGAACTATGAGATGGCCTGAACCAAAATCAGATGCTTAGCTGACTGAGGCACCCAGGCGCCCACCCCTCTATTTTCTTAATCCACTTTCAGTGAAACTATTCTTGCCATGGTCTCTAATGACCTGCATGTTATTAAACCAGGGAAAAATCTGCTGCTGGATGCAGACACTTTTCTCTTGAATTCCTGTATGTTCTAAGTCCATCTACTCCTCAAATATTGGTGTTCTCAGGATTTGTTTCTTGGTCTTACTCTTTCTTTACTCTGTTAACTCCTGTGTAATGATCTTATTTGTTCCCATAGCTCCAAAGTCACTTTAAAGTTATGACTTTCATATCTGTACTTTCACTTGGAATTTCTCTCCTGAGCTACCATCTCATCTATTCAACTGCATACTTAATTGTTCCATAGAATCTCGATATGTGCAAAACTGAACTCTACTCTTCCTACCATAGATGTTTTTCTTCCTCAATTCCCTTTAGTGAAGAGAAGCACCATTGAAACCGAACCCTAATATCTCCCCAGTGCTTATCCCCTCAAATTCAATTGAATCCAATACAGTTTTACCTTCTTATGTCTCTTGGTTCTGATTTATTTTTTCTATCCTAATTCCGAGGCTTTACTGTTTTCCTCTGGAACTACTTCATCACTTCCTAAGACTGATTCCAATCTCATCTGATATATAATCTATTCATAACACTGCTTATAAAAACTGTTTTTTCTGAAACACATCTCTTATGAATTTATTCCCCTGCTTGAAATTCTTCAGTGCTTCTGCACCACATTCAGGATAAAATCCAGACTTCTTAGCATAGTGTACATAGGGATCTTGTGTTCTGGCCTCATGTTTCTCTCTAACCACAACTCTTACCTCCTTTATGCGGTTCAACTTTGTATCAGGTCCCAGGTAGCACTCCATTCCACCTTCCATGCTCCTCTCTTTGCCCTTCTAACCTCTTCCTCTTGGCTATTCCCTGCTCCGTTCTC
This sequence comes from Panthera uncia, assembly GCF_023721935.1. Classification (NCBI taxonomy): domain Eukaryota; kingdom Metazoa; phylum Chordata; class Mammalia; order Carnivora; family Felidae; genus Panthera; species Panthera uncia. Next base: position 19,955,385 of record NW_026057585.1, on the reverse strand, counting down.
ATACATCAGTCTTGATGTCACTCCTTCCAAGCCTCCTGCTTCTCTTCATCTATTCAATTGGCCTTACCTTACTTATTATTTCTGTTTATTTTATAGTACTGATTAAGTCTGCTATAATGGTTTGTCCGAGTCTTTCCTCCCTGGCAGTAGAAGTTACGTATTTTGTCTTTGTATCCTGCTAACTAGAATGTACCTGTGGAATATACTTAATAAAAATTTATTGTATAAAAATATGTCTCATTTCTGGTTACTTCAGAAATAATCACTACTATCTACCATGACAGTGCTTTTAAAAAAATTATATAATGCACAATAGGCTTACTCTTAAAAAATGGTCACTCCTATATGAACCAAAGAACTTAAAGATCGAGAAAGTAGCTCAGGAATACATGTGACAGTAAATACAGTAAAACCTTTGCACTGCAATTCTGACACTAACTACCTAGAGTTAGGCCAGACTTCATAGGGTAAGGGTACAGTGCTCCACAAGACTGTTCTTGTTTCAGATACCACCTGCAAGCCTGAGAATTCCAGGGCTACCCTCACTTTTGACCAGCTGGTTACAAATTTAGGAGGTTTCCATGTTCATTAGAACAACTCATAGAACTCAGGAAAGCACTATACTTAGATTGTAGTTATAGATAGATAGATCGATTGACCGATTGATAGATATATCAGAACTAGCCAAAAGAAAAGACACCTAGAGTGAAGTCTGGGAGGGCCCCAAATATGAGATTTCCATGTCCTCTCCTCTTGTAGTCAGAGCATTCTCCTTAGCCCCCCATTGATGTAAGACAGTGTATAGGAGGAGTTGATCTGAGCTTCAGTGTCCAGAATTTTTAGGGGGTTTTCATTACATAAGCATGATTGAATCATTGGCTATGAGGTTCAATTAAGTCTATGTCTCCACCTCTTCTCTTGATGAATGGGCAGATACCATGTGGCTCAAAGTCCCAAATTTCTAGACATGTGATTGGTCTTTCTGTCTTGTCCAGTCCCCATCCTGATTCTCCCGCTAATGTAAACTTTCTTGGAGCCCACCACGAATGACAAAGACACTCCTATCACTGGGGAAATTCCAAGGATTTAGAGCCTACCACCCAGAACCCAGAGACAGGCCAGTCACATTCTTCATCCAACAGCCTTAGGCCATCTAAAATAAAAAAACAAGTTGGTCACCAAAACTGAAGCATGTACAAAACCTGAATTACGCTGATAGTCCAGAATTTGTTATAGTCATGTCAAGAAAAGGCCGTGTTCCAAAGGAAATGAAAACAGGATATTGAAGAGATACTCATACTTTTATATCCATTGCAGCATTATTTCTGATAGCCAAGATACAGAAACAACCCAAGTCTGTCAATGGATAATGGATAAAGAAGATGTGTGTGTGTGTGTGTGTGTGTGTGTGTGTGTGTGTGTGTGTGTGTATGCACACATACACAATAGAATATTATCCATGAGAAAGAAGGAAATCCTGTTTGCAGCAACTTGTATAGAACTTGAGGACATTACACTAAGTGAAATAAGCTAGACAGACTAATACAGCATGGTATCATTTATATGTTCAATAGGAAAAAAAAGCCAAGCTCATAGAAACTGTATGGGGTGGAATGGCTAATGGAGAGTATGTAAAAGGTTGCAAAGTTCCAAGTATAAGATAAAGTCTAAGGATCTAATATATAACATGGTGACTATAGTTGATAATATTGTAGAGCTGAAATTTGCTAAGAGAGTAAACTTTATTCTCACATAAAAAGGGGGGGGCAAAGAATTTGGAATTCATGTACAGATTGTCTAAATGACACTTAAAAACTGAATTGACAGCATAAATTTTCATTTGGCAGTCTGCTAGAGGCTGTCCATACAAAAAAAAATTTATCAGAATCAGGATATACTTCTGAATTAGATTACATCAACTTCATTTAGAGAATATGTTTCAGAAATTCCACTAATGCGGACAGTTCATAGCATATAAGCAGAATGGAACTTGAATGATCCTTCAAAAGCTGATGGTCTGTGAAATCTTGTTGGGTCCTACATCATTTAAGTTAGATTGAATAGACAAAGTAATCTATAGTCCTTAGACATGTTATTTTCTCCATTTGGTATTTCTTACTGATTTAACTTAAAATTTTAAAATTCCATTTACCATTTAATCCAGGATTTGTTTATAAACAGTAATTAAATCTTGGTTAAAGTTTCTGCCTACATTTACAGGTACTTTAAACAGTCAAACAATATTAAATTTATTGTACCAATATTGACACTCTTTCTTATTAAGATATGTTAGAGTAGAGTGAAGTATATAACTCCTAGGAAGAAATCTAACAGTCTGTCTAGGACTTTAGCCTCCAAAACTTTTAAAAATTGTAAGGTAAGGATAGAGGGTAAAATGACCCAGTGCTTTTAGGTAGTGTGAATAAAAATTATTTGTGATTATAAGATCTGTTTATGCAGAATGGCAAAATCCTCTAACCCTTCTACTGAAAGCTGCTATACATGATGGGTAAAATGTTTAACTGAGCTGGCTAGAAAATTTGAAAACTCAGAGGACAAAAGCAATATGAATACAGAAATCCAGAGAGATGAAGTAGCACTCAAGCTGCTTTTTTGCCCCAGAGATTTGTGCAAAACCACTTGGCCCCTGAGCTCTATTTCCACAACTCAGGGTAACCAGGGCGGGAAACCAACTACAGCCTACCAAAGCCAAACAGTCTAGTAAGAGACCTGTTGTGAGGAGATCTATACTCAAAAGGTTTCACCTTCTGTATAAGGGTGAACTAGATGTAAACCTGTCCTATAAAGGGGGACAGCAAGGAATATTAACAAAAATTAAACATTCCATTGGCTGGAAGTCAGTAAACTGCATACCTAAATCTGCTGGCTGCCTGTTTTATATAGCCTGTGAGCTAGGAATGGTTTTTACATTTTTATTTTTATTATTATTTTTTAAATTTTTTTTTAACGTTTATTTTTGAGACAGAGAGAGACAGCATGAACGGGGGAGGGGCAGAGAGAGAGGGGGACACAGAATCGTAAGCAGGCTCCAGGCTCTGAGCTGTCAGCACAGAGCCCGATGCGGGGCTCGAACCCACAGACCTTGAGATCGTGACCTGAGCTGAAGTCAGACGCTTAACCGACTGAGCCACCCAGGCGCCCCTGGTTTTTACATTTTTAAATGGCTGGAAAAAAATCAAGAGAAGAACAATATTGCATGACATGAAAACTCTATATGGATTTCAAATGTTAGTGTCCATAAGTGAAGTTTTATTGGTACAAAGCCATGCTTATTCATTTACGTGTTATCTGTGGTTGTTTTCACACTAGAACAGCTGAGTTGAGTAGTTGCAATAGGGACTGTGCATGGCCTGCAAAATGTAAGGTATTTACTATCTGGTCCTTTACAGAAAATGTTTATGGTTCATTATGGTTAGAAATTATTTGAGCTTTCTTCAAGTAGCTCAGTGATACTGCACAGTCTTTTGTTAAATAATAGACTTAAAGTAATTGATAGTACAGTAACTTAAAAGCAAAGAAATAGAACTTAAATTCCTTCAGTTCTGACAATCTGTGTGGCCACTGACTTTATGTTTGTGTTTAAATCTTAAAACCATGAAGCAATGTGAACTATAAGAGACAATATTTTACTGAACTTCAATAGCTTTAAAATTGAAATATACTGTTGTTAACAGTTAACTTTTTTAAACTGAAGAATAAATCAAGAAAATAATTTCTTTTTTAAGAAAATAATGTCTTATAAAAGCATAAAGAAGCAACAATCTTAGAAAGCAACTGATAAATTGAAATTTCATCAAAATCTAAAGTTCTGGTCAAAAGATGTCATTAGGAGGAGTCAAGTCTCATACTGAGAGAAAATATTCAAGATGCATATATCTGACAAAGGACTCGTATCTGAATAATTTATTAAGTTCCTTCTCATAAGGAAAACTCCTTATTTCTCCCTTACTCTTGCATTGCTACCACATTACTTCTAACTTGTGGGGTTCCCCCCATCAACCAATTCTCCAACACCAGCTGCATGTCCTACAGTTCAGTTCTGACACTAACCAGACTTAGCACAAATTCCACAGGTTAAGGTCTCAGTCCCACAAGACTGCCCCCCACTTTAGAGGCCAATCACAAGCAGTAGGTCCCCAAGTATGATGTCTTTTCCAACACCAAGTAATTCTCCAGTTCTCAGTGGATACAGACTGTCTTACAATGTAACTAAATTCTGACACTATCTAACTGGAGATGGTATCAGATCCCACAGATTAAGGGCTCAGTCCCACAAGACTGTCCCTGCTTCACATGCCAACTGAAGTCCAGGTTATTACCTTACCTAACTAGATAGGAGGTTCCTCCCACCCTCTATTTGGGTTTGATTGATTTGATAGAGCAGTCCATGGAGCACAGAGAAACATTTTACCTATTAACTTATTGGTTTATTTTAAACGGATATAACTCAGGAATGGCCAGATGGAAGTGATGTATAGGTGACTTACGAGGGAAGGGGCACAGAGCTTCCCTTCTGTCTGGGCTCACCTCTCTGTCACCATCTCCAGGTGTTCACCATCCTGGGAACTCTGAAGCTTCTACTTCGGAGTTTTTATGGAGGCTCCATTACATATGCATGATTGATTCAACCTCCAGGCCCTCTCCCCTTTCTGGAGGCTGGGGGCTTGGGGATGGGATTGAAAGTTCCAACCCTCTAATCAGGGTTGGTTCCCCTGGCAATTGGCCCTCACCCTTTGGCATTTACAAAAGTTAGCGCCTAAACGTTAACTCAGGTGTGGTTTAAAAGGGCTGGTTGTGAATGACAAGACACTCCTTACCTTTTTGGCTTTGGAGCTATTTCAGGAACTTATGACAAAAGGGCGAATAGTATAGCAAAAGTTACCCCATGGCCCTTAAGCAGTGCCCCCCCCCACACCTCCACTTATCAGGAGGGGATTGGTTCCAAGACCCCCAGTAGATCCCTGAAACTGCAGATACTGAAACTGAGAGTGAGCCCTATATATAGTATGGTTTTTCATATACATGCATACATACCTATGATAAAGTTTGATTAATAAATAAGACACAATAAGAGACAATAATAATAGAACAATTATAATAATATACCGTAATAAGTTATGTGAATGTGATCTCTCTCAAAATATCTTATTGTACCGTACTCACCCCCCCTTTTTTTTAATGTTTATTTCTGAGAGAAGCAGAGCATGATCTGTGGAGGTGCAGGGAAAGAGGGAGACACAGAACCCAAAGCAGGCTCCAGGCTCTGAGCTGTCAGCACAGAGCCTGACGTGGGGCTTGAACTCACAAGTTGTGAGATCGTAACCTGAGCCAAAATCGGACGCTTAACCAACTGTGCCACCCAGGTGCCTCTGTACTTACCCTTCTTGTGATGACATCAAATGATAAAATGCCTGGGTGATGAGATGAAGTAAGGTGAATGACATAGGTACTGTGATGTAGCATTGGGCTACTAAAGACCTTCTGGCAGTACATCAGAAGCAATGTCATCTGCTTCCAGGTAGAGGTTCACCATGGATAACTGAAATAATGGAAAGTGAAACTGGATAAGTGGGGCGGTGGGGGGGGTGGAGAAACTACTGTATAGAAAATAACAAGGTTTTAGGAGGATGTGCCAGGAACAGTAGATGAAGACTATATTTCTGGTTATAAATCACAATGTCATACCAGGTAACCCACAACTTCTGTCCAGTTTAGCTATAAATTGAGGGTTCCCATGACTCCTTCAATTTAATCATCCGCCAGAACAGCTCACAGAACTCGGGGAACATTTATGTTCACTGGTTTGTTGTATAGTAAAGGATATGATAAAGGATACACATGAATAGCTATATGATTAGATACATAGGTTGAGGTCTGGAAGAGTCTCAAGCACAAGAATTGTCTCTGTGGAACTAGGATATGCTATCCTCCTGGCACATGGTTGTGTTCACAGCCTGGGAACTCCCAAACCCTGAACTGTTTGAATTTCTATGTCGACTTCATAACATAGACATGATTGATTATTAACTCTGTTTACAGCCTGTCCCCTCTCCAGAGATTGCAGAGGGGGGCGGGGGTCTGAAAGTACCAAGCTTCTAATTGTGGCTCTCTTTCTGGCGATCAGCCCCCAGCCAGAGGCCCACCAAGACTCACCTCATTAGAACAAAAGAGGCTCCTGTCACCCATGAAATTCCAGGGGATTCAGAACCTCAGTGTCAGATGCCTCTATCACTCAGGAGATTACAAAGGTCTTAGGAGGTCTGTCTCAGAAAGCCAGGTCAAATTTGACTAAATGTTGGAACAAAATATTCTCATAGCATCCCTATTTTATAAGCATTTTAGGAGCTCTGTGTCAGGAATTGGGAGCAGTGACCACCAACATACATATTATTATTTCACACTGCTACTCAAAAATAAGAAAACTTCATTTTAAAAACTGCCTTGAATGACGACACTTCACCTGAGAATGAATCTGAGATTGGTTAATGGCTAGTAAGCACAGGAAAAGATACAAAACATCATTAGTCATTAGAGAAATGTAAATTAATACTAACAGTGAGATTCCGCTTTACATCTATTAGAATGGCTAAAATTAAAAAGATGAACACCACCAAATGTTGGCAACAATGTAGAATATCTGGATTCTCTTATCTTGCCAGTAGAGTGTAAAGTGATGAGGGGACTTTGGAGGCCTGTTTGTGGTTAAATGTGTACTTGCCCTATGACGTACCCATTCAGCTCCTAGTATTTATCTCAGAGAAATGAATACATATGCCCAGGAAAGGACTTGTACAAGAGTTTTTGTAGCAGTTCTATTCATAAAAGTCTCACACTGGAAACAACCCAAGTGCCCATCAAAAAGAGAATGGATTTGGGGGCACCTGGGTGGCTCAGTTGGTTAAGCATCTGACTTCAGCTCAGGTCATGATCTCGTGGTTCTTGAGTTCAAGCTGCTCATCGGGCTCTGTGCTGACAGCTCAGAGCCTGGAGCCGGCTTCAGGTTCTGTGTCTCCCTCTTTCTGCCCTCCTCAATTTGTGCTCTGTCTCTCTCTCTCTTTTAAAAATAAACATTAAAAAAATTTTTTTAAAGAGTGACCTTTTAGAGTGAGGGGAGACTTGGGGTGCCTGTGTGGCTCAGTGGGTTAAGTGTCCAACTCGGCTCAGGTCATGATCTCACGGTTCTGGAGTTCAAGCCCCACACCAGGCTCTGTGCTGACAGTTCAGAGCCTGGAACCTGCTTCGGATTCTGTCTCCCTCTCACTCTGCCCCTCCCCTGCTCACATAGTGTCTCTCTGCCTCGCAAAAATAAATAAATGCTAAAAAAAAAAAAAAATAGAGTGAGAGGAGCCTGTAGAGGGAGAGGAGGAGGAGGAGAATGGGAGGAAGAACAGTTCATGTTGCCTGCCCATATATGGGCCTGCAGTAAAAACAGATTGCATATACCTCTCTTGGAGGTCAAGTCTTAGTGTCTGATGGTGAAATCTTCAAATACTTTGAGCTATGATTAGGAAGCCCTTCCTGTGTCAGATGTTGCACCCAACATATCCAATAAAGAATTAGTTTCCAAAATATATGAAGAACTGGTACAACTCAATACAAAAAAATCCACAAATAATCCAATTAAAAGATGGGCAGAAGACATGAACAGGTATTTCTCCAAATAAATACAGATTGCCGACAGACACATTAAAAGATGTTCAACATCACTCATCATCAGGGAAATGCAAATCAAAACTACAATGAGATATCACCTCACATCTGTCAGAATGGCTAAAATCAAAAGCACAAGAGACAACGAATGTTGGCAAGGATGTGGAGAACTAGGAACTCTCTTGCACTACTGGCAGGAATGCATACTGGTGCAGCCACTCTGGAAAACAATACGGAGATTCCTCAAAAAGTTAAAAATAGAACTACCTTACAATCCAGCATTCACGCTACTAGGTATTTACCACCCAAATATGAAAACACTAATCCAAAGGGATACATGCACCCCTATGTTTATTGCAGCCTTATTTACAATAGCCAAAATACAGAAACAGCCTGTGTCCATTGATAGATGAATGGATAAAGAAGATGGACAAAGAAGATTCCACACAATGGGATATTGCTCAGCCATAAAAAAGAATGAAATCTTGCCATTTGCAATGACATGAATGGAACTAGAGAGTATAATGCTAAGCGAAATAAGTCTGTCAGAGAAAGACAAATACCATATAATAGCAATCTTATGTGGAATTTAAGAAACAAAGGAAACAACTAAAAGAAAAAGAGAGAAACCAAGTAACAGACTACTCAAGTATAGAGAACAAACTATCAGCGGGAAGGTGGGTGGGGAAATAGGTGAAATGGTTGCAGATTAAGGAGTGCACTTGTTGGAATGAGCACTGGGTGGTGTATGGATTTTTTTTTTAATGTTTATTTTTGAGAGAGAGCATGAGTGGGAGGGGGCAGAGAGAGAGAGGGGGACAGAGGACCCAATGCAGTATCAGCACTGACAGCAGTGAGCCCGATGTGGGGCTCAAACTCATAAACCATGAATGAGATCATGACCTGAGCCGAAGTCAGATGTCAACCGACTGAGTCACCCAGGCACCCCTGATGTATGGAATTTAAAACTTAATAATAAAAAATTCTTGTGAATGTTGAAACAAAGAGAAGCCCTTGCTGTGTCATCTCTCCAACTTTCCACTGATAAGGTGTCCTGTTCTTTATTACAGGAGCACTTCCCTTGCCCTTGGTTGTGTTTCTGGATAATTTGTTTTACTGTTGCCTTTAAAAAATATTTCTCTTCTTTTTTTCAGTAATTTTATTTTATTTAACCTTTTACCTTTTTCTTTTAAATGGGAAATAGAAGAGACAGCTCATTTACCAAAGTATTTGAAGATAATTGGGTCTGCAGAACTATTCATCAATTAGGTAAAGTCTTCATTGACAATAAAACTATATGTATCATGAGTAGCCTATAAATTTTTAAAAATGTTTTAATGCTGATTTATTTTTTGAGATAGAGACAGAGTGTGAGCAGAGGAAGGGGAGAGAGAGAGGGAAACACAGAATCCGAAGCAGGCTCCAGGCTCTGAGCTGAAGTCAGACACTTAACTGGCTGAGCCACTCAGATGCCCTATGAGTAGCCTATAAATTAAGTATAGGTCCTATATCCCAAGACCAGTGTTAAAAAAGAAATATTTTGTCTAATTTTGTTTTTAATTCATAGATCCAATGGTCTTTCTCCTGAATGCTGAGAGAAGCCCTTCAGAAGTAGTTTTAGCCTTGGGGAGGCCCAGATAATTTGTATATATGTATCTGGTTAAGAAACACACATAAGATTATTCTTTTATCAAATAAGTATTAAGATTATATGTCAAACGAATTTCTAACAATTGTGAAATTCAAGTATTTTAGAAAGCATTTGCATTTCAAGTAATACTTCTTGATTTTATTAGAGACAAAGACTTAACCTTGACAAATAACAACTTAAGTACTATTTTATCATAATGAAGTAATTCTATGTACCCATTTCTTATAAATGCTTTTTTTTATTAATTGTACTTACCTATACATCCAAACTTTAAGTATGACCACTTAACAAACTGCACATTTAACACATTGTTGGAATCTTTTCTGATACCAGAAAAGTATATAGATTACCCATGATTTTTTAAAGTAATATTTATTAATGAATATATTTGCATTTATTTCCACAAAAAAATTAGAACTTTTCTAGAGATTTTCTTATATCTCTTAAAACTATTACCAGAATTTCCATTTTAATGTCTACTTTGTCATCTGTAACATGAAGCTAATTTTCATAATGCTTAGTATCTAAACAGCTGTGACTGCACCTGTTGCTGGGGTGGCCCCTCAGGGAGTTGTTCTAGCTTTGGGGAAGACCTAAATGATTTGGTTGTGGGGAGGCCCCAGCTGAAGAAAGGGAAAATGTTTTTTGGAACATTTCAATTATTATTCCTACTAATACATTGCAATTAGGCTTTTACTTCCTCAACTGCCTTTCACTTTTCAATCCACTGCAATTCTGTCCCCTTCCCCCAAATTCCATCAAAATAGGTTTCACTGGGGTCACAATCAACTACTAAGTGTTAAAGTCCATGAACAGATTTCAGCTCTTATCTCATGTGACCCCAGGCATGGTGCCTGACACTTTTGATCATCTTGATAATGTTTTATTTTTGGCATCTTTGATCCCTGTCTTCAAGTTCTCTACGTCTCTGACTACTTGTCAGTATACTTTTGTTTTCCCATTGACTGTTGGGTCCTGTCTTCACTCCTGTGATGGTTAACTGTATGTGTGAACTTGGCTAGGCTGTACTATCCAGTTACTTAATCAAGCACTGATACAGAGTATTTAGTGGATGTGGTTAACACCTAAGATCAGTTCACTTTAAGAAGATAATGTGGGTGGGCTTCATCCAATGTTGGAAGACTTTAAGTGCAAAAACTGAGATTTTCTGGAGAAAAAGAAATTCTGCCTCAAGATCAACCTCTGCTAGAGTTTCTGAGTTTCTAGCCTGCTGGCCAGCCCATCATAAAAATTTCAGACTTACCTGCCCTTCGGGTTTCAGAATGCCAAACCCCCACAATCATGTGTGCCAATCCTTGAAATAAATCTCTTTACAATACACACACACACACACACACACACACACACACACCTCCTATTGGTTCTGTTTCTCTGGGGGACTCTAATTATATATCCCTTTGCTATATATTCATCATGCTTCATATAATTCATCCATTTAAGTTCTTCAACTATGTCCATAATATATCTTTGACTCCAGAATATTTACCCCAGTCTTTTATCTGAACTCTATTTTACATTGATGCCTGAATCTAATCTTAAAACAAGCATGTCCAAATGGAATTTTTTCTCCTCACCCCAACTCCCTTCTGTTATTTCCTGTCTCAGTTAATGGCATCTCTTAAGCTCAGTCATCCTATTTAGCAATCTCCAGAGTTGTCCTTCTATTCCCCTTCTCTCTGTCATCTTGTGTGTCTAATTGGCCCCTAACTTGGACAAATTTTGTCTCATTTGTAACCCTTGTAACCCTATTCCTTTTTACCCATTGGGAAAGATTATTTCCACTGCATTTTGTTAGAGTCTCTCTAATCATCTGCATGGATTTTTTAACCTAATTAAAATGATTTTCTAATCTGATCTACTTGTTCACCACCATCCTTTTATATTATTCTCCACATATCCACAAACGTTATTGTTCTTGTCATAACTATTGCATTTTCTTATGTTTGTTTAAGTATTTGTCTTAAAATTAGCAAACAATTGTTTAAGTATTATGTTTTCCCTTCTCGACTGGGAGCCATTCATTAACTTGAGTTGAATGAATGAGCATGATGTTCACCATTTTCTTTATGATAAAGATCTACTAACTTGCTGAGTGTAGCAGAAATTATCTTTTCCTAGGGAGTCAAATTAATGGATCAAATCAGATTGTTGAATCCAGTTCTTTTTTTCTTATTCCTAATGTCCATGGTAATTCAGTTTTTTCCAATACAGGTGTTCTTAACTTAGGATCCGTAAGTGGACTTCTAAGAGATTCTTGAACTCTCTAAAATTTTGTGGGAAAGAATTTTTCTGTGGAGAATAACTACGTTTACAGCAAATTCTCAAAAAAGTCTGAGTTGCCTAAATGCTTAAGAATTACTGTACCCCGTGAAATTGTGTAGGTCTGTATCGAGCTCCATAACTTACCGACTGCAGGGCCTTGGACAAGTTAATGTCACCACTCAGTGCTTCACACAACTTTCTCATCTTAATAATAGTAACGGCTATTATAAAGGCATAATAATAGTAATGGCTTCATGAGGTTGTTATGAATGTTATCAAGTTAATATATGTAACGTGCTTAGCACATATAAGTGGCTATGCACTTTTATCAGAAAAATTGCCTGTAAAAATAAAAATAAAACAAAACAAATCGCAGAATTTAAAAATTACTATTGGTAAAAACGTAGGATGTAAAGCTCTGAAGATAGGTCAGAGTCGAAGATTTCGGTTTGGAAGTTATCTGTATTGAGTTAAAATCATGAGAATAGGAGAGGTCTTATAGGAGAAGGAATGAAAAGAAGAGCAAAGAGTTTTGGAGAAAGCCCACAAAAAGGCAAAAAGGGAGGGAAAGGAGCTCACAGGGATATTAATGGAGTCTTCAAATCCAATGGAGGAATTTTACTATAAAATTTTCTTTAAACCAAGGAAAGTGAGGGGCAACTGGATTTTGTGATTAGGAGGATGTATTAGTTTTCTAGCAACAACATACCTCAAGCTGGATGGCTCAACACAACAGAAACCTAACTCTCTCACACCTTTGCAGGACAGAAGCCCCAAATCAAGGTATCAGCAGGGCCATGCTCCCTGCTAACACTCTAAGGAAGAATCCTTCCTTGCCTCTTCTAGCTTCTGGTGGTTACTGGCAGTCCTCGGCATTTCTTCGTTTTCTGGCTCCTTCTTCACATAGCCATCTTCCCTCTGAGTGTCTGTGTCTCGGTGTCCAGATTTCTTTCTTCTTATTAGGACATCAGTCATTGGATTACAACCCACTCTAATCTAGTATGGTCTCATCTTAACTTTATTACATCTGCAAAGACCCATTTCCAAATAAGTTTGTATTCACGGGTTCTGGGTAGGCATAAATTTGAGGGAGAAGGGACACTAATCAACCCAGTAGAAAGGATTTTTACTTGCTTTAGAGATGTAGTGAGGTAGGAAGCTATATGGCAAGGCCCTAAGGAAGGAGTTAGTGAGCACTTAAAGTGGAAACTGCTTTTTTCTTTTTTTCCTGGAGATGTGTTAGTAAAAGAAAAATAGGATTGTAGTTTGAGGCAAAAACTGCATTGGGAAAGATAGATATGGTGATAAATTACACAGCAATAGGTATAGATTCAGAAATGAAGATAGAGACACAGATACAGAAACAGCTATACAACTTAAGCATAGTTTTTAGGGAAGGCCATCAAGTACAGTGCTGGGGGGTTATTTGGAAGTGAGCAGGACGGCTGTTCCTCTGAGATAAGAGGACAGACTCTATTTTGCAGTTCCAGTAACAGCCTGAGAAACAAATGACTGTTATTAATCATACATTTTTTAAAATAGTATCCACTATTTTACATTGTTTTTTTTTTGCCTGCATTCACATTATAGATGTCAGTTATATTTCTCAAAGAGATTCCTTTTTGTTTCAAAGCAAATCCTAAAAGAATCGCCTATAATTAAAATTGAATGTAACCAACAAGTTTGAATGCAAATTGTGTTTTAGTTTTCTTACAGAGTTTATCTTCTTATGCACACCAGGATCGGAACCTATAACTTCCTACTATATTAAGAGTAAGCATACTAAAAAATAGTTCTTTTAATAAGAGTGTCTATGTGGTTAGATCCTAGCCAATAACAAGATGTGGATGTCTATGATGTCATGTGTAGTTCAAAGCTTTGATGATATTAAAGTGTTATTTCAGGTTTTTCCTCCATGTGATTAGATTCAGTGTGACATCACTTTTTGTGGGAATCCTCTGAGAGGGAGGAGAGCTTAAATAAATGAAGATTCCTGATAACAGAATGACTTTGTTTCTGTGAATCTTGATTTGGTTTTATTCCTTTATGCAAATCAATCAATCAATAAATAGCTATGGAGAACTAAATGTGTTTATATTATAAGTTTATTTGTAAAAACTTACTTTCTAGCTTTTTATTGTACAGATCTGCCCAACTCTGCCCTTTTTTTTTTCTTTTTAGTGACTAGAATTTAATAAAACACTATTTCTTATTAGGATATTTTTACACTTTGGGGCTTTGTTAAATAACAATAGATTTAAATAAAAATTTAACAGTATACTATCTTGAGATAAAATATGGTTTATATTTCATAATATTATGGCTCATAAACATTGCCCTTTTTCAGATTAAGAAATGACAACTCAGAACAGTGCAGCAGGTTACCTGGAGCCAACAACAGTGATAACTACTAATATATAGTGGATCCTTTATGCTGGGCTCTTTTCTAAAAAGATTACATGCATTTTTATGTATTAGCCTATAATAATTTTTTTATTTAAACACTTTATTTTACTGACTATTTAAAGGCAATATCATATTCATGTTTGTATTATCTATGTGAGCCAGCAGAAAAAAACAGAATGGTATAAAGGAAAGAAGTGGGTTTTCTTGTCATTCAGATTCTTCCGGCTTGTTATGTATCATTAAGGAAACTATTTAATCTCTGAATTTCACCTGTCTTATTAATAAATTGGTGATACTAATGCCTGTCTCAAAGTGTATCTTTGGTGATTAAATACAATAGCATGCCTGTGACATAAAAGTCAGTCTTTGATTATTTATTCCTTCCCCATGTTTATTACATATTTATTGAATGAATAGTTGATAAAATTATTATAAATATATCACATATACTGTTTTTTTAATTAATGATTTCCTTTTTTAAATTGAAATTTTAGTTAACATACAGTGCAATATTGGTTTCAGCAGAATTCAGTAATTTATAACTTACATACAGCACTCAGTGCTCATTACAATAAGTGCCCTCCTTAGTACCCATCATCCATCTAGCCCATCTTCCACCCACTTCCCTCCATCAACCCATAGTCTGTTCTTTATCATTAAGAGTTTCTTGTGGTTTATTTCCCTCTTTTCTCTTTTTCCACCCCCCTTCCCATATGTTCATCTATTTTGTTTTTTAAATTCCGCATATGAGCGAAACCATATGGTATTTGTCTTTCTCTGACTGACTTATTTCACTTATCATAATACATTCTAGCTCCACACACATCATAGCAAATGGCAAGATTTCATTCTTTTTGATGGCTGAGTAATATTCCATTGTATGTGTGTATACATACCAATCTTTATCCATTCATCAGCAGATGGACATTTGGGCTCTCTCCATAGTTTGGCTACTGTTGATAATGCTTCTATAAACACTAGTAGTGCAATTGCTGGATCATTGGGTAGTTCTATTTTTGTGTTAACCTTTTAATAATTTTTAAATTTCAGCTTTACTGAGGTATCATAGACATATAAATTGTATGATATTTAAAGTCTGCATTATGGTGATTTGATGTACATATACACTATGAAATGATTCTACCATCTAGTTAATTAACATATCTATCACATCACATATTTCTCTTTTAAATTTTTTTTTTGGTGAGACCATTTAAGTTCTCCTTTCCTAGCAAATTTCAATTATATATATATATATATATATATATATATATATATATATAGTACATATATATATGTACTGTATATATACAGTACAGTGTTATCGACTATAGTCACTGTGTTATACAGATCTCAGACCTCCATTCATCTTACAGTGGAAAGTTTGTATCCTTTTACCAACCTCTACCTATTTCTCCCATTCCCTATCCCCAAAATCGCTTTTCTATTTGTTTCTATGAGTTTGACTTTTTTTTTTTTTAAGATGCCACATATAAGTGAAACCCTGCAGTATTTGTATTTCTCTGTCTTATTTAACTTAGCATAATGCCCTCACAGTACATCCATATTGTCTCAAATGGCAGGAATCTCTTCTTTCTTATGGCTGAATAATAGTCCATTGTATATACATATCGTCTTTTTTTTTAGGTTTATTTATTTATTTTGGGGGGGGGCACAGATAGTGAGCACGTGAGTGGGAAAGGAGCAGAAAGAGGGGGAGAGAGAATCCCAAGCAGGATCCATGCTGTCAGCACAGAGCCTGATGCGGGGCTTAATCCCACAAACTGTGAGATCATGACCTGAGCCAAAATCGAGAGTTGGATGCTTGGGGCGCCTGGGTGGCTCAGTCGGTTAAGCAGCGGCCGACTTTGGCTCAGGTCATGATTTCACGGTCCGTGAGTTCGAGCCCCACATCGGGCTCTGTGCTGACAGCTCAGAGCCTGGAGCCTGTTTCAGATTCTGTGTCTCCTTCTCTCTGACCCTCCCCCGTTCATGCTCTATCTGTCTCAAAAATAAATAAACGTTAAAAAAAATTTTTTTAATAAAAAAAGAGTTGGATGCTCAATCGACTGAGCCACCCAGGTGCCCCCCCTTTAAAAAAATGTTTATTTATTTTTGAGAGAGAAAGATAGAGCACAAGTGGGTAGGGTCAGAGCAAGAGAGAGGGAGAGAGTATAACATATCTTCTTTATCCATTCATCCATTGATGGAGACTTAGGTTGTTTCCATATCTTGGCTATTAGAAATAATACTGTAATGAACATGGGAGTGCAGATATCTCTTCAGGATCCTGTTTTCATTTTCTTTGCATATATACCAGGAATAGGATTTCCAAATAATGTCATGATTCTATTTTAAGTTGGTTGTTTTCCTGTATTATTTTCCATAGTGGCTGCACCAATTTACATTCCCACCAATGGTGCAAAAAGATTCCTTTTTCTCTACATCCTCTTTAAAAAAAATATAGATGACACACAATATTGCATTAGTTTCAGGTGTACAACATAGTGATTCAACTTTTCTATACATTCTGCTATGCTCACCACAAGTGGAGCTACCATCTGTCACCATACAACACTATTGCAATATCACTGACTGTATTCCTTATGTTGTGCCTTTTATTCTGGTGACTCATTCGTAACATAACTAGAAGCCTGTAGCTCCATTTCCCTTTCAGCCATATTGCCTATCCCCCCATCCACTTTCCCTCTGACTTTTTCTCCACATTCTTGCCAACACTTGTTATCTCTTTTCTTTTTTGATAACAGTCATTTTAAGAAGTATGTTTTGATTTTCATTTCCCTGATGATGAGTGATGATGAGCACCTTTTCATATACTTATTGGTTATTTGTATATCTTCTTTAAGAAATGTCTATTCCATTTCTCTGCCCAGATTGTTTGCCATTGAGTTGTATAACTCTTTATATAGTTTGGATATTAACTCCTTATAAGATATACGACTTGCAAATATTTTCTTCCATCTATAGGTTGCCTTTTCATTTTGTTAAAATGGTCTCTTTTGCTGTGCACAAGTTTTTAGTTTGATATAGTCCCACTTACTTATTTTTGTTTTTCTTACCTTTGCTTTTGGTGTCAAATCTAAAAAATCATTGCCAAGACCAATGTCAAGGGCATGTTTTCTTCTTGGAGGACACTTTTACAAAGTTCAAATCTTACAATCAAGTCTTTAATCCATTTTGAGTTGATTTTTGTGTATGGTGTAATATAGGTGTCCAGTTTTATTCTTTTGCATGTGCTGTCCAGTTTTCATTTATTGAACAGACTGTCCCTTCCCCATTGTATGTTCTTAACTCGTTTGTAAATTAATTGGCCATGTATGTGTGAGTTCATTTTTGAAGTCTGTATTCTATTCCATTAACCTATGTGTCCTTTTTAATGGCAATAGCATACTGCTTTGATTATGATGGCTTTGTAATACAATTTGAAATTAGGAAGTGTGATGCCTCCAACTTTGTTCTTTCTCAAGATTGGTTTGGTTATTTGGGGTCTTTCATGGTTCCATGTAAATTTTGGGATTGTTCTATTTCTGTGAAAAATGTCATTGGAATTTTGATAGGGATTGCATTGAATCTGCAGATTACTTTGGGTGGTATGGACATTTTAACAGTATTAATTTTTTTTATCCATGAGCACAGAACATCTTTCATTTATTTGTGTTTTCTTCAATTCTTTTCAGCAATGTCTTCTAGTTCTCAGAATACAGATCTTTCACCTCTTTGGATAAATTTATTTTTAGGTATTTTATTCATTGTAATGCTTTTGTAAATATTATTATTTCTTTAATTTCTCTTTCTGATAGTTCATTATTATTGTATAGAAACACAACTAAATTTTGTGTATTGATTATGTTTTCTGCAATTTTTCTTAATTTGTTTATTAGTTCTAATAGTTTTTGGTGGAGTCACTTGAGTTTTCTATATCTAATATCATGTTACCTACAAATGAGACAGTTTTATTTCTTCCTTTCTGATTTGGATGCTTTTTATTTCTTTTTCTTGCCTGGTTGCTCTGCCGAGGACTTCCAGTACAATGTTGAATTAAAGTGGCCGGACTGGGCATCCTTATCTTGCTCCTAACCTTAGAGGAAAAGCTTTCAGCTTTTCAAAACTAAATGTGATATTAGGTGTGAACTTGTCATATATGGCTTCTGTTATGTTGAGGTATAGTCCCTCTATATTCACTTTGTGGAGATTTTTTTTTTAACATGAATGGATGTTCAATTTTGTCAAATACTTTTTCTGTATGTATTGAGATGATCATGTGATTTTTATCCTCCATTTTGTTAATGTGGACTATTACTTTAGTTGATTTGGGGATGCTGAACCATCCTTGAATTCTTGGAATAATACCTACTTGATTATGGTATATTATCCTTTTAATGTATTATTTTTTTTTAGTTATCTTTTTTTTAAATTATTTTAAAGTTCACTTATTTATTATTTTTGAGAGATAGAGAGCATGAGTTGGGTAGGGAGAGAAGGAGGCCAAGAAAATTCCAAGCAGGCTGTAAGCTGTCAGCTCAGAACTCAATGTGGGGCTTGAACTCAAACTGTGAGATCGTGACCTGAGCCAAGATCAAGAGTCTGATGCTTAAATGACTGAGCCACTCAGGCACCCTTTTTTAACTTTTTAAAAAAAATTTTATGTATTTTTGAGAGAGAGAGCATGAGTGGGAGAGGGGCTGAGAGAGGGGGATAGAGAGACCGAAGTGGGCTCCTCACTGACAGCAGAGAGCCTGATGCGGGACTCGAACCCCCAAACCATGAGATCATGACCAAAGCCAAAGGAAGACACTTAACTGACTGAGCCACCCAGGTGCCTCCCTTTTAATGTATTCTTTAATTCAGTTTGCTGATGTTTTATTGAGGATTTTTGCCTTTATGTTTATCAGGGATATTTGCCTATAATGTTTTCTTGTTGTACCCTTGTCTAGCTTTGGTAGCAGGGTAATGGTGGCCTGGTAAAATGAGTTTGGAAGTGTTCCCTCCTTTTCAATTTTTGGGAAGTGTTTGAGAAAGATTAGAATGAATTATTATATAAATGTAGAATTCACAAGTGAAGCCATCTGATTCTAGAATTTTCTTTGTTAAAAAAATTTTCTGATTACTGATTCAATGACCTTACTAGTAATACAGCTATTACACCTTTCTTTTTGAGTAGTATTTTCAGAGTATATATTTTTCCATCCTTTTACTTTTAGCCTATCTCTAACTCTATCTCTATCTCTATCTCTATCTCTATCTCTATCTCTATCTCTGTATTTAAAATGAATTTCTTGTATACAGCATATAAATGGATCCTTTTTTTAAAAAATCCAATTTGACATCTATATTTTCAATTATACTGTTTCAATCTTTACATTTTATATAATTATTAATACTACTTGGTTTATGTCTACCATCTTACTATTTATTTGCTATTTATTCCATCTAATTTCCCCCTTTTCTCTCTTTTTTTTTTTTGCTTTTAAAAATATTAATTGGGTACTTAATCTCCACTAATTGGCTGGTTTCATTTTATTTTTTTAGCTGTTGCTTTAGGTTTTTTAGCATATACCTTTAACTTATCATGGTCTACATTCAAATAATACAATGACATTCCTCCTTATCTTTTATACTCCTTTGTCATACATTTTAATTTTATATGTTTATATACTTTATAATATATAAATATAAAATATATTTTTATAGTATATATTACATTATATAATTATAATTATAAATATAAACAGATAAATAATTATTTTTTAAAGATAATAAAAATGAGATAAATGTGTTTTTTATATTTGTCCACATATTTGCCATTTCTGGCACTCACCATTTCTTGATGTAAGTCCAAATTTCTGTCTGGTATCATTTTTCCCTGATTGAAAAAATTCTTTTACATTTGTTTTTGTACTGGCCTACTAGTGATGAATTCTCTCAGCTTTTGTTCATTTTTTAAAAAGTCCATGTTTCTTTTTTAAAATATATTTTTGATGAGTTTAGAATTGTTGGTTGATAGTTTCCTTCAGCACTTTAAAGTGGCCTTTCCATTTTCTTCTGGCTTGAATTACTTCTGATAAGAAATTGGCTCTTCTTCTTTGTCCCTCTGAATATAATGTATCTTTTTCCTCTGGTCACTGAAGATTTTCTTTTTATCACTGATTTTCAGCAATTTGATTGTGATTTACCTTAGCTTGATTTTCTTTATGTTTCTTTTACTTGGACTTATTGTGATTCCTGGATCCATTGGTTTATAGTTTTTATAAAATTTGGGCACATTCAGCCATTATTTCTTCAAATATTTTTATGTCACATACCCTTCCTCCTAGAATTATGATTATACATAGGTTAGATTACTTGATATTGTCCCACAGGTTACTGATGCTCTGTTTGTTTGCTTCTTCAGGTTTAGTTATTTTATTCTTTTTTTTTTTTTAATATTTATTTATTTTTGAGAGAGAGAGAGACAGACAGACAGACAGACACAAGCAGGGGAGAGGCAGAGAGAGAGTCAGACATAGAATCCAAAGCAGGCTCCAGGCTCTGAGCTGTCAGCACAGAGCCTGACAAACCGTGAGATTATGACCTGAGCCGAAATCAAGAGTTGGACGCTTAATTGACTGAGCCGCCCAGGCACCTCTAGAGCAGTTTTAGGTTCACAGCAAAATTGAATGGAAAGTAGAGAGATTTTCCATATGCCTCCTGTCCCCACATTTGTATAGCCCCCCTATTATCAACATCCTCCACTAGAATGGTGCATTTGTTATATAATGAGGGCACCTACATTGACACATCATTATCACTCAGAGTCCATAGTTTACATTAGGATTCATTCTTGGGATTGTACATTCTTTAGGTTTGGACAAATGTATAATAACATGTATCCCCACTTAGGGTAGATTCACTGCCCTAAAAATCCTCTGTGCTCTGCCTATTCATTCCTCCCTCAACCCTAACTCCTGGCAACTTTTTATGTTTTTATCATCTCCATAGTTTTGCCTTTCCTGGAATGTCATATAGTTGGAATCATGTAGTATGTAGGTTTTTTCAGATTGGCTTCTTTCACTTAGTAATATACATTTAAAATCCTTCCATGTTTTTCTTTCTTTTCTTTTTTTTTTTTTTAAGTTTATTTTGAGAGAGGGAGCAGGGGAAGGACAGAGAGAGAAGGAGAGAGAGAATCTCAAGCAGGCTCTGCACTGTCAGCATAGCCAAAGATTTTAGGGGCACCTAGGTGGCTCAGTTGGTTAAGTGACCAGTTTGGCTTGGGTCATGATCTCAGGGTTTGTGGGTTGGAGCCTGATGTTGGCTCTCTGCTGTCAGCACAGAGCCTGCTTCAGATCCTCTGTCTCCCTCTTTCTCTGCCTCTTCCCCACATGTGCACTTTCTCTCTCTCAAAAATAAATAAACATTAAAAAAATTTTTTAATTGGCCAAAGTTCTTAATAGTTGGACGCTTAACCAACTGAGCCCCCCAGGCTCCCTGTTTGTGTTTTTACTGTTGAGTTTTAGGAGTTCTTTGTACATTTTGGATAACAGTTTTCCATTTTATATGTCTTTGGTAAATATTTTCTCCTGATCTGTGGCTGTTTCTGGATATGTTTCTAATTAATTAATTTTTCTCTTGATTGTGGGTAATAATATCTCACTCCTTTGCATGCCTAATACTTTTCCAAGATGCTAGACCTTGTGAATTTTACTATTGAGTACTAAAGTTTATGGTTGGTTACTGGATTTTGCTGCAGTTCTTTAGAGTATTGGGCTTTTTCCAGTGTGCAGTTAAGCATATTGGCTTTATCCTTCCAAGGCTTGCGTTTAAACCTTGTTATTGTAGGCCTCTATTTTGGAAATAATTTGATCCTACTACTAATTCATGACCCTTCTTTCAGAGATCACAAGCCTGCATTGCCTTTTGTGCAGTATCTGGAGGCCATATTTCATATATTTTGTCTAGTTTAGTTGTCTACAGTGGGAAGTCAAAATCTTTCATGGGTAGAGTTAGAGGTCCTATTTTTTATTGTTAGAAGAAAAGCTTTTTTGTTGTTGTTGTTTAGTTCACAACTCACTATTAAACTTGATATTAGCAATTGTGTTCTAAATTTTTAATATTGCTGTCTAATTTGAAAATACCTCTCTCAAATGTCTTTTGGACTTAGCTACACACTTCCAGTTATAAGACACATTCATGCCATAATATGACCTCTGGACTCATCATTGCATCACAGTTATGGATGTGTCAATTCACAGAATGATAGGATTATTGCTAGAAGCCAGTCTTGAATTTGGTTGGCTAGTTACAATTTACTTATACATAAACTCTGCAGACCACATAAGCCTATCCCACTAAATCCAAGCTACATATATCCCTAACTGAATCTTCTTAGCTGGATCCCAAGATGCATGTGGCCACTCTGGCACACCTAACATGAGGAAAGGTGATGAAGTCATAAAGAATAGAAACACTGCTTCTAACTTAATTGTAGTTAATGTATTTTACTTCAAAAATTGTACAAAAATGTATGATCATTAAATTCATTGCCTTGGAGGGGAACTGTGCAAAGGAGCCTTGGAGGTTGTACTTCACTAGCTTCATAGTAAATCAGTCTCTGATTTTAGCATCAGTTTTTTTTTAATGTATTTATTTTGAGAGAGAGAGAGAGAGAGAGCGCGCGAGCTCCAGAGGGAGAGGGGCAGAAAGAGAAGGAGACAGAAGATCCAAAGCAGGCTCTGTGCTAACAGCAGAGAGCCCAATGCAGGGCTCAAACTCATGGACTGTGAGATCATGACCTGAGCCAAAGTCAGATGCTTACCTAACTGAGCCATCTAGGTGTCTCTAGCATCAGTGTTTTTAAATGCACCGTCATTTGGGCGCCTGGGTGGTTCAGGCGTTAAGCATCTGACTTCAGCTCAAGTCATGATCTCACAGTTTGTGAGTCTGAGTCCCACACTGGGTGAGCTCGAGCCCCACTTTTAATGAGCTCAAGCCCCACTTCGGGTAAATAAGACCCCCACTTCGGGTAAAAACATGAGTCCCGGTGAGCCCCACTTCTTGCTCTCTCTCTCTCTGCCCCTTGCTCACTTGCACCCTCTCAAAATGACTGAATATGTACAGTCATTCTATATCACATATAGATGATAAAGTTTTGGAATTATTCAGACTATAATCTTGAACTGGAAAAAATATTCTTTTTTTTTTAAGGTACTAAATATGGGAATCAGGAAATATGTTTTTGGTGTGACTTTTACTTCATAATTACCTGACACTGACAAAAGTCAGTTACATACTAAGTTTCTGCAGGCCCTTGGAAAATAATATGCTAAAGATTTGGATGAGAGGAAGAAATCCAGACTTTTTGTAATATGGAATCTCTCTCTCTTTTTTTTTTTTTAAACAATTATTCGTTTTTGAGAGACTGAGTGTGAGTCAGGGAGGGGCAGAGAGAAGGGGAGACACAGAGTTGAGGAGGGGCAGAGAGAGAGGCAGACACAGAATCTGAAGCAGACTCCAGGCTCTGAGCTGTCAGCACAGAGCCCGACACGGGACTCGAACTCACAGACTGAGAGATCATGACCTGGGCTGAAGTCCAATGCTTAACCGACTGAGCCACCCAGAAAACCCTGTAATACAGAATCTTAATGATTACAAAACAAAAACGAATAAGCAGAAGTCTGGATTTAAAAGTAGAAAGTATTGTTTTTACTTCCATACTTAGTAAGTGGAATAGTCCTCATATGTTGATTGTCTCATCTGTTTCCCTCAGTCAATCACGTGGAAATGATGATGCTCTAAACTTGATTTTCACAACTAAGCTTGTTGCAAGGTAGCTCCCCAAAAGTAATTGGGCTTTTATTAGTTTTTATACCAAGAACTCTATTTTAACAGCATCGATACAAACTATATATTAATATTTTTCTCTTTTAGAAATTGCTGAGAATGTCTTTTCGTAAAGAAATGATTTCTTCTTTTTTTAAAAACCTTATCAATCTACTGACAGTCTCCCTGTTTCAGATGTGGTAAAGCCAACTTCCTCATAAAGGACAAAAAGAATTCTTTTGCACACTAAATAGCAACACCCAGACTATAGTAATGTCTGGCTGCTGTTAGGAAGTTTAGAATTCTTTTCCTGTTTTGAATGTTCATTCCTGTTTTGAGTTGTTGATTAAGAGAACAAATTTATTGACAGACTTTTTCTTCTGGATTTCAAGTAACCAGTGTTGATTGGCTGTCTGCTGAAGCATAATAGTGAAGGGTACAAATGAGCTAGCGACACCTCTGAGAATAAGAAGAATTAAATACAAGAAAGATTAAATGCTGAGGTAGAGTTCAGAAAAGAGAGAGATCTCTATGACCTCAAGTAAAGATTCTAAAACTTAAGTTGGGCTTTGGCAGTTGAATAGAATTTAAAGAAGGCTATTCCATGAGGCAAGCAAAAATACCAAATAAGAGTAAAGTTAACAAGTAGGAATATGCAAGTCTCTTTTATCTAATTCAACCACACTTGTCAAAAGTTTATTCTCTTGTGAATATTTTGCTAATTAAAGGACACAAAAATAAATGAAGCATAGTCTTTACCCCCATAGAATTTAACAATCTGGAAAACAGAGAATGATATGGACACAACTACTATAAGAAAATGGATTTCTGTGAGTAAAATTTATACTATAACCTTTATTTCAATGCCTGAGCAACAGACATGTGGGCAGAAAGATCTAGGTTTAAAATTTAGCTGTGCCTCTTCCTAGCTATGTAACCCTGAGCCCATTTGAATGTTAATTTCATCCATGACTGTGTTCCATCGATTTTGCAGATGTAATTGGAAGTTCTCCACCAGCAAACTCATTCCCAGCAGGTCAGAGAGCATTTCACTGCCATTAATATTACCAAATGATCAGAGCCTAGGCTAGCTTTCCTTGCACAGGCTTTGTGTTTTGCGCTCCATAAATACCCATGAGGTCACATTAACCCAATAGCAAATTATTGGATTCCAGTTTTTGCTATCTGTCTATAGGCATTGCTGTTCCTGCCTCACCAACTGAATCAGATTCCATTGGCCTGACTCTTAGAGCCACATCCGCACTTACTGTTCCTTTGGAAGTAGCTCACTGGGCCACACTAAGAGACCAGGCTCCTGTCAGTCCAGTTTCCTTCATCCTGTCATCCATGAGGGTGACCAGCTTTCTTGGCTTGCCTAGGACTGAGGGGATTACTGGGACATGGGAATCTCAGTATTAAACTGGGAAAATCCTGGCTAACTCGGGATGAATTGGTCATCATACCAGTGGCATGGACCAGACCTCTCCCCAATGACTCTAGCCCTTGTTGCTGAAGACTCAACATATGTGCTGCTTAATCTAGTCCAAGTTTAACAGTCTCCTATGTATTTTGAGAGTTAAAAAAGAAAATGTATGTGAGGGTTGAGTTCCTGAAGTGTGTCAGTGAGTACTGAATGAGAATGCCAAGCCAGCTTCAAATTAAAAGCAATACTAGATTGCAAATTAAAACACTGCCACTTAAGAAACTTCAGGGACCAGGAAAGAAAGTCAGTAGCTTGAGTGAAAGGTTATAGGACACCATAGATAAAGCTGAAAAGTAGGGTTTGACCAAGATTTCTTTCTATGTATTTGTGTATGTGTGTACATGCATGTGTATACACACATGTACATGTATGTTTGTTGATGGGGAATAAATGCTATGAAAAATTTTTGGAAATATCAGTAGAACTAAGGTAGTAACTGGCTAATACTAAGTAAGGAATGGCTTAATAGCTGGGAGAATTACTTAATAGAATATTCTCAATTTTATTTATCATAAATTTGAAGTAAGCCCTTGAGGCTTTTTATTATATCTCTATGAGAATTAAGTATAAGATAATATGACATAAACCCAAATCAAATAACTGGTTATTTCTAACTTAATACATTAATATTTTACAGGGAATTTTGAGATGAATTAGATAATTATCAGAGATAGGGAAAGAAAGAAGGTAATTAAATGTTTTCAATTAGAACATGTGGACAGTTGACTTTTTTAATGCATCTTAAATGTCTTACAAATGTTGACAACCTTATGATAATTGATCTTTTCTTGCATTTGATGACTTTGACTGAACACACTATAATCACTGATTCATTTCCATAGTTTTATAAAGCAAAAAGATCCCTCAATAGTCAGTGAAATTAGTTTTCTAATTTAAAGCTTTTTTTCCCACTTAGAAATAATTAGCTATGCTTGAAACTTTCTCACAAGAATTTCTCTATAGAGGAAATGATGCTTTCAACTTGAAGTTCCCAACTGGATTAAAACTACTTTGTGTGTGTGTGTGTGTGTGGGGGGGGGGGGATCATGTCCCTACTTCCATCCCGACTTCATATAGACAGGAAATGTTTATAAATCTGTTGGTATTCACAAAACTGCCTTCTCCAGTGTAGTGATTTTGAGGCAAGAAGATCTGGGTGACAAAAGTGCAGCAGTAGAGTTGTGCTAGGTAGGTTTGGGCTTCTGAATCAGTTTCAGGTACATATCAGATCAAAACAATAAATTCTGAATCCACAAATTCAGGGGGTTTCTATGACCATATTTGTAGTCCACAGTTATTAGCACAGTACAACATAAAGAATTAGTACTGAATACAGTTTTTGATAGGTTAATCAACTCAGTTCACTCAATAAATATTTAGAGAGTGTCTTCTATGTGTAAGGCACACTTCTAATCACTAAGGGTATAGTCAAAATACTTAGCCTTGTAGAGTTTACATTCTACTAGGGAAAACAGACCAAAAGAAACAAAAGTAAGTACATAGTATGTCAGATGGGGATGGATATACTATGAAGAAATGAAAGCAGGGTAAAGGGTTTAGGGGTGCTTGGGAGTGGAGAGGGCAGGACTGTTGTTTGAGATTTGGTGTCAAGGAAGGCCTCACTGAAAAGGTGACATTTGAGCAAAGAGTGTAGGAAGAAGAAAGTGAGCTTTGAAGGTATGTGAAGAAGAGCCTTCTAGGCAGAGGGAGAAGCCAAGGTCCTACGGCAGAACTGCTCGGATATCAAGGAAGAATAGCACGGAGGTTAGTCTGGTAGGAACACGTGGAAAAGAGGGAGTGAGTGGCAGGAGATGAGCATGGAGAGGTGGGGGCAGAGTGCCAGGTCTTAAAGGGCTTTATAGGGTAGGGATTTGGGGCATTTACTCCCAGTGAGATGACTTTGGAAACAAAGGGTTGAATTTTTTTTTAATTCAAATACCCTCAAACCAAATTGCCATAAGACTTGTCATCTAGTTAAGAAGACCAATTCCATTTTGGATTATCTTTTTGAACTTAGGTGGATCATCCTATGAGCTTATTAACTCAATCTTGGGAAAGACTTGCCTGGTAATATGGCAGCAACTAGGATCTAGTTGCCAAACTTCTTAGAACAGTTTGTCCATTTTTCATCTCTCTAATTGATTTTCATCAACAGATTTCCATCTTTCATCTCTCTAAAATGCTTAGCTTAAGTTTTCAGCAAATCGGGACCAATACTTTTATAAACCCATGGCATGTTATTGATAGTTTTCAAGTAGAAGAAAGCTTGTTTTATTAGCTAGAATATTTTAGTTTAATCATTTATTCAACAAGAATTTTTTTTTTCCTATTGTGTTCCAGAAATGGTGCTAGGTATTGAGAATACAAAAATATATAAAGGCTCTTTTCTCAAAGAGCTCACACAAAGAGGTGACATAGATTCACAGATAAATGATTGCACTATGTATAATATGGCAACTGTCTAGAATTAGTACCTAGTAAATGCTCTTAGATTCATGTCAAGTGGCTAAATTGTAGTAGCTCTGTCTGAAGTTAGGGAAGGATGACTGATTCAGATTCAGCCAGCAGCTTCATGAGGAAAGGACATTGTCTTGTTCTCTCCAGCATCTAACATAGAATCTAGCAGATAGTAGGTGCTCAGTAAAAAGTTATAGAATGAATGAGTGAATGAATAAATGACTGAGAAGATGGTTGAGCAGAGTCTGAGGGAGGAATAAGATTTGTTGGGTAGCCAGACACACATTGCTGGCAAAAAGAACAAGGTGTGCAAAAGGTATGAAGATACAGAAAATCGTGATTACATCCCAGTAATAATTTTATTTTTATTTTTATTTTTTTAAATTTTTTTTCAACGTTTTTTATTTATTTTTGGGACAGAGAGAGACAGAGCATGAACGGGGGAGGAGCAGTGAGAGAGGGAGACACAGAATCGGAAACAGGCTCCAGGCTCCGAGCCATCAGCCCAGAGCCCGTCGCGGGGCTCGAACTCACGGACCGCGAGATCGTGACCTGGCTGAAGTCGGACGCTCAACCGACTGCGCCACCCAGGCGCCCCCCAGTAATAATTTTAGATTTCCATTTAAGGTATTCTGCCAAGTCCACACCTGAGACATAATTATTGATACAAATGCTTCTTTTCAGTGTATTTCTTATGAATTTGCATGCATCTAGAAACTCCCTAAAACATTATTTGTATATATTTGTGTATATACTAGCCAGAGGAAATGTGTATATTTTTAGTACAAAAAACTTATTTGTTGCCTAACTTTTTTTTTAAAAAAGTGTATTTATAAGCAAGAACAACTCTGAAATTAGAAGAGATAGTATTATCCTATCAATATAAAGATTAATCCACCTGGGCAAACTTAGTAGAAAAAAATTTACAGATTTTGCCGTACAATGAAATGTACTATTTTGTCCATTAGTTGTGCAGTTAAACCTTCATCAAGGTATAACAAGCCCTGGAAATGATTTCAGTTGAATTACAAAAGAAATGGAATAAGATTCATTCAAAACTGGTTCACACCAGCTCTCCTGCATGTACTATTAACTGCTAAGATCAAGTCACAAAACATTATTTTGAGGAGAAAGGGTTTAGTGAACCCTAGAAATTGGGTTTGATTTATGCCAGAAAATCTGCCTTTTCACTGCTTGAGATTCTATGGAAGAAAGCCACAGTCTTTTACCAAATGGTTTCTAAGGAAACCCCTTATAGCACAGCATCTGAAAACAATTTGGTTGTTAATGAGAAATGGTTCTCACGATGGTGGGAAAGTGTTGACTGAAAGAAAAGACTTCTAGATTTGGCAGTCAGTCTGTAAAAAGTGTTTACTGTTCTGCAGTTACGTTCCTGAAATTTCTACGTAGATCAAACATTTGCAGGTCCTATTTCACAGTCAGTCTTGCTTTGTAGATATATTTTTTTTAAAGAAGCAATAGAAAATTTTTGTGCTAAAAATGTAGATGCTTGACTTGTGAATATATTCAAACAAGTGTCCTCCCAGAATCTGCAGTCCATTGAGTTTTCCAATCTGTTTTGGAATTCCCACATTCCATTCAATAGGCTTGAATTCATATATTAATAACATTGTATTATAAGTATATAAAGTTAAATTGCATAAAATGTTGCTAAAAATCCTAAAATATGGTAGGGTATTTATATATTCTTTAAACCTGTTTTTCAAGTGTATTCTGAAATGTCTCATAAGTTGTATTTATTTTACTTCTTTTAAGTTCTTCAAAAGAAAGCAACTAATTGGAACATTTTAACTATAATCCTTTTATAATAATTTCAAGATTAAATATTAATATCTAATGAAGCACTAAAACCTTGAAATTAAGAAATAAATGCTAGATCTGCACTAATTCCTCTAAGTGAATCTTTTGAAGTCAGATTCCAAGATAACCATACCTATATTTTCTCGATAACCCCTAAGTAATGAAACCAAAAGAAGAAATTCACACAATAATTTCAAATAGGTTTTCACCTCCAGCATGATTCAGAAACATGAATGAATATATGGCAGGAAGCAGAAAAGGCCACCAGAAGTTCAAAGGAAGATATTTTGAAATATTTCTTGCCCTGGAAGCATTAGAAGTTTGTGAGTCTGTGTAAAATACAATACTCAGTTGTCACTTGAAACCCTATGGGTGCATCACTTTGCCCACGGCTGCCACCAGTCCATCTGTCCCCCGTATGTTTTCTGTTTTAGACTTTTGTACAAGGCAGAGTTGCCAAGAGTCTTCTGCTGTCCTCAGTTGTTTTCCTCATTTGACCCCCACCTCCTTTGTCTTTCTTCCCGGTCTTTGAACTTCCTCCACTTTGGGCAGCTGCTTTCATTTGCGGCTCTGCTTTGGGCAGGGAAAAAAATTCTGCCAATGGAAACAGGGAAAATAAGAAAACAAGACGGGTTGCAAGTGCTTTGCATGTGTCACGGCTCTCTGGCGGCCCACTGTGGGGTCTTTCAACTCCTTGAGTAGTAGACCAAGAAGGGATCTGCTGTTGGAGACTGACCCGAAGTGACCACAGATTATCTAAGAGACCTTTTCTTCTTATCTCAGAACCAACAAACCCAGAAGTTGTGTTGAGGGAAGTTGGAAGGTGTTATATTTTATATGTTTATTACCCACTCCATACTCTGAGGGCATATATTCTCCATTCAGCTCGGTCAGATCTATACTATTGTCAGTTTTGCCTGGTTACAATAAACATTTACTTATATAGTATTTTGGGTTATGACATTTTAGAGGAAGAGACCATAACCTTTTCTTCTACTCTCCCTTATTCTCTACAATACAGAAACTCAGAGGGCAGAAACTTCTCTGTTTAACTTTCTCAAAGCAATTGATGACAGATAAGCATGTATATGAGTATTTCATAAACATTAATTCATGAAGAGAATGAAAAAGCATCTTTTCTAAAACAAAAGCAAGCTAATGCTTTATCATTGCCGTTGTGCCAGTGTGTTCAATTTTTGAATTTTAGTGAAAACTTTTTTGAGTGGCTGAGACACAGAAGACATGTCATTCTTGTCTCTGTTGATAAAACATCAGGAGGGTAGATTGACAGTGGGAGATGCCCCAAATAGACATAGTTTCTGCCTCAGCACATTCAATTTGTTCCTACTTCTTTTCTTCCTCCCTTTCCTGCAGTATCCACCGGAGCACCACAGGATGGCTCCCCACAGAGGGCAGCAGGCTAACTGGGCAGCTGGTAAGTCCGGTGTTAGACTTAGAAAGGAATATTTGCCTTTCCTTCTATAAACACTCACACTGGTAAATGTATAGCCGAGTGAAGAAATTGTCCAGGTGAAATGTCTCCTCCCTTTGACCTTGTCTGAGTGCCATTGATTTTTATTATCCAAGCTAAACCCCTAAAAAGCAGGAATCACACAGGAGCTGTAAACATGTGTGAAAAACAGGAGAAACTGTATTTGCTGAGTCAAGACCCAAGTAAAGGAGTGGATCACATTTCCCTGTCTTGGAAGAACTTCTGAAGATAGGTACAGTCTCCAGATAAATTCAATTCAAAATATTCCAAGTGCCTTGTGTGCTAGACTCTTCTCTAGTAACTGCGAATTCACGGTGAATGCAAAGATAACAGAGATGTCCTACCCTTAGAGGAGCTCACAGACTAGACTTGTGGCAGCCCCTCTTCTCAGAATCTGGAGGGTTTTAGATAGTGTCTCTAGATTTATATCTCACTGAGCAGTGATGCCCTTATCCATGTAACAAACTGGCAATGAATGCCCTATGCTGTGGTGAAGTGCCAGCTCCTTGGCTTTGCAATGATGAATAAGACAAGAGACCCTCGCCTCCAGAAGATCTCAGGCTAGAGGAGGAAAAGCGAAGTCAAAGAGAAACTATGAAACCATGTTTATATAAATGAGAAAAGAATATTCTCTCTGGAACACTCAATTTCTGAAATTGATAGATCTTTCCAGCTCAATGAACTCACATGTAAAGTGCTTAGTATGGTGCCTGGAAGACTGAAAGCACCCAAAAGATGTGAGCTATCTTCTTTTTCATTATTGCCTTTACCTCTTCTAATCTTATGCCAGGATTGAGCACCAATCTAGCCCTTCCATATTTGACCTCTTTAAATGTCTCACTAACAGAAGTCAATATATTTTTTGGGAGAAAAGCAACAGCTTATGTGGAAACATACCATCATCACTTATGTTCACCCACGGTTTCTAAATATCACGTGTAGTGATAAACACAAAGCTGTATGAAAAATTGTCTATTAGTTGGGAGTTAAATGGAATGCTTTTCATTCTGCTTCCACATTTCCATCCATTTCAGCAGAATTTCTTTTTGGGAAAATGAGCAGTGAATTGTATAAGGAAACATTTTAATTAAACAAGGTAGGGTTTAATGGGGTCTGCTCTGGGTGACTATCTCATGCTATTGTAAATATTCAGTTAACTTGTAGATCGGGGCTTATTAACCTTAGTACTATTGACATTGTAGGCCAGATGATTCTTTGTTTTGGGGGGCTGTCCTGTGCGCTATAGGATGTTTGGCAGCATCCCTGGCCTCTACCTTCCAGATGACATCATATCCCCACAGTTGTGACAGCCAAGAATAACTCCAGGCATTGCCAATTGTCCCCGAGGGGGTAATATCTCCCCTACTTGAGAACCACCGCTTTTAGAAAATCTGGCCATTGATTTAAGCATATGGGATAGTGCAAACTGACCTGCGGTATGGCTTTTCTTCCAGTAGGTGTAGGACTTCAGTTGGCCATGCTCCTTCATTTAATAAGTGCCAGTTTGTGTGAGGTACTAGCAAAACCATGAGAGTAAGTTGGACCTTGCCCTGAAGTAACTAATAGTCTAATAATTTGTAAATTAAGTTGATTTGTCAGGTTTTGTAAATGTGCCAGATGATTCTTAGTAACACTGAAGCAGTGCCTTGGGCTTAGCAAGCTCTAAAAAACATCCCAAATTGGTATTATGTGGTATCAAAATGCTTCCAAAGCAGTGGACAATCTCCTATACTTTTCTTTAAAGTCTTCATTGACTATTCTCTGATTCTTGTGCATGGAGTAAATTACTTACTACTGGGATATTTATTTTTTTGTTGTTTATTAAGTCTTTTTCCTCCAAATTTTTTATAAACCCAACACTTGTGTTATGGATTTGGGGGATAATAACAGCACCTGTCCTGATACATAGAGTTCTTATTGTTTAGACAGCTGTCTACACTCTGGACATTTGTACTTGCACATTCAATTTTAAAAGAATAATTGTGTGATGAAAAAGATCTTATAATTGTGTAACTGAAGCAAAATTGAGTGTTCATTCACTGTCAAGTTTATAAAAAACTGTAAAAAGTAACAAACAATCCCAAATATTATAACTAAGCAAATCAAGTGCAGAGTAGCATACAACATAGCATTTCATACTGCATCTGAACTAATAAGATGTTGGGCAATAGAGTTGAATATAGTTAAAATAGTTACATAGCAATAAAAGCATTATTCTCTACCAGTACAGCATCTTCCTGGCATTTACATAGTCCTTTGTATATGCCCAAGTGGTTTAACTCTTCATTCATAAAGCTATATTAAGAATTTGATTTTTGTGGGTTTTTTATGCTGTTACCAGTAAAGAAACTTCAAGAATATATAGTCGTTTTTACCTTTAATATTTCCTTTGTCACTAACGGCCTTTCTATGAAGATTTTTATTTTGTAAATCTGGCGTTATTATACATATATATGTGCTTACCAAATGCCAGTACCCATGCTAAATACTTTACACACAGTAATGCATTTAGTCTAAGAACCTCATCCAGACTTAATACAGTGAGTTCCAGAACCTGAATCTGAACCCACAATTGTCTGGCACCAGTGTCCTTCTTCTTTAACCAGTATGCCACATGGCTTCCTTCAGCCTTTTATGGACACTAAAAGAAATATGTCTTTTATGCAAAAGAATGAAATTGGACTTTACAAAAAAGTCAACTCAATGTGGATTAAATACTTAAATGTAACACCTTCTAGAGAAAACCAGAAGAAAACACAGGGGGGTGGGCTTGTTGGCATTGGTCTGGACAATGATTTTTTTTTTGGATATGACACAGAAAACAAGCCACAAAGGCAAAATAAACAATTGAGATTACATTAAACTAAAAAGCTTCTGTACAGCAAAGAATCACAAAATGAAAAGGCAACCTATGAAATGGGAATAAATATTTGCAAACCATATATCTGATAAGGGGCTAATAGCCAAAATATTGAAGGAGCTCATAAAACTCAATAGCAATAAAACTAAAAACCCAATTTAAAAGTGAGCAAAAGACCTAAATAGACATTTTCCCAAACAAGACATACAAATGACTAACATACAAATGTATGAAAAGGGGCTTAACATCACTCAGGGCACTGCAAATCAAAACCACAATGAGGGGGCACCTGGGTGGCTCAGTTGGTTAAGCATCCAACCCTTGGTTTCGGCTCAGGTCATGATCACACAGTTCATGACATGGAGCCCCATGTCTGGCTCTACGCTGATAGTGCAGAGTCTGCTTTGTATTCCCTCCCTCTCCCTATATCTACTTCTCCCTCCCTCCCTCCCTCTGTCTCTCTCTCAAAATAGATAAATAAACTTAAAAAAAAAAAACCTCACAGGTATCAGGATAGCTATTATCAAAAGGATAAGAGATAAGTATCAGTGAGAATGTGGAGAAAAGGGAACCCTTGTACACTGTGGGAATATAAATTGGTGTTCTCCACTATGGAGAACGATTTGGAAGTTCCCCTCCAAAATTAAAAATAGAACAAGGATATGATCCAGAGTTCCACTTCTGGGTACTTACCCAAATCTATTGAAAAGATATCTGCCCTCCATGTTCATTGCAGCATTCTTCACAATAGCCAAGATGTGGAAACAATCTAAGTGTCCATCAACAGATAGAATGAATAAAGGAAATAAATATATAATATATATTATATATGTGTATATATGTGTGTGTGTATACATAAATACACACACACATATATACACATATATACTATATATAAAAATATCACTTGGCCATAGAGGAAAAAGGAAATCCTGCCATTTGCAACAACATAGATAAGCCTGGAGGACATTATGCTAAGTGAGATAAAGCAAATGCAGAAAGACAAATTCTGTATGATCTCATTTATATATGGAATCTAAAAAAGTTGAACTCATAGAACCAGAGAGTAGGTGGTTTCCAGGGGCTGGGGGAAATGGGGAGATGTTGGCCAAGGGTAAAACCTTGCAGTTACAAGATGAATCAGTTCTGGGGATCACTTGTACATCATGGTGATTATAGTCAATGATACCATATTATATACTTGACATTTACTAAGAAACTAGATCTTAAGTATTCTCACCACACGTATCAAAAAGATAACTATATGAGTGATGATGTGTTAATTATCTTGACTGCCACAATTATTTCACAATGTAAATTGTATGAAATCATCTCATTGTACACCTTAAAAATCATGTTGTACAACCCAAATGTATACAATTTTTATTTACCAATCATACCTCAGTAAAGCTGGGGAAAAGAAAGAAATGCGCATTTGCTGTCTAAGCTGTCTGCTGCTCCGAGATGACAATTTAGAGATTTTGGTCTTTGCAATTCAGTAACACTAGGAGACTTTTGATTTGTTTGAAGTAGATCCCAATGAGCTATCCTAATGTATTATGGTGAAAGGAATAAAGGAAAATTTCTCCGATTTCTAAAATTATTTGAAATATTTCCCCATTGCCTCAGTCTACTCTTTCTCCTCTAAATAGATATAAGTAATGTGTATACACAATATTTACATTATTCAAGTGATAATCATATCACTGCTCTCAAGTAACCATACATTAAATGGTTCAAGAAAATTGGCTTCCATTTTGTTATAACTTATATAAGCTACATAGCTACATTAATGTTGATAGAAAATTTGAGAGGGGAGGTATTTTAAAACAATATATTTTTATAATGAAAACTATCTTGGGGCACCTGGGTGACTCAGTCTGTTGAGTGACCAACTCTCAATTTTGTCTCAGGTCATGATGTCACAGTTTCGTGAGTTTGAGCCCCTCATCAGGCTCCATGCTGACAGTGCAGAGACTGCTTGAGATTCTCTCTCTCCCTCTTTCTCTGCCCTTCCCCCACTCACATGCACACTCTCTCTCAAAAATTAATAAATACACTTAAAAAATAAATAAAACTATCTTGATATATTTCCTTATTTCATACTATACAGTAATAACCTTTGGTTGTTTCCTGACAAAATCGCATTTAACTTATAATTGTGGGCATGTATTACAACTTACCCATTTTTGGAGGTAATTTTTTAGCATATTCATGTGTGTGTGTGTGTCAGAAAGAGCACAAAAGAGACAAAAGTGAATCATATTCTATGAAAAATTTTATAAATATTTAAATCTAAAAACTAGATAGTAACTCAGTAGTTTATTTAATTGAGGAAAGGATGGGGTACAAATAATAATAGTGCTATATTATACATCCTCATTTACCGATGAGGAAACTGAAGCACAGAAGGGTTTTTTCAGTACTGCATCTCAGGCTCCTATATTTTGTTTGGAAAAAGTAGCTCCCTATGAAGTTTCACATGTAGAGGACAGCGTTACATTGCCAGACTCACTCGCAGGATATGACCAGTTCAGGCTGATGCTGGGAACATAAGATGCCCTATTAATTTAAGATGCCCTTTCTATACCAAGTTTTTGTTCTAGGCATCCAAGTATCATTATTCCATTGCTAGACTTGGTGCCTGGTATGTTCTAAATGCCTTAACATCTCCAAATGTCTATTGTCAGGTAAATGAATACCAAATTTTTTTCTTGGACATACACCTGACATTAGGCTAAAAGTGGAAAGTGCAATTTGCTTTAAATAAATATCCTTTATAAATGACTTGTCTGTAACCATCATTTAACTAATATTCTAAAAGGCCCTGTGGCCTAGTCAAGGAATCACTACATTTTCTATTTAAAAAAATTTTTTTTAATGTTTATTTATTTCCTGAGAGAGAGAGAGAGAGAGAGAGAGAGAGACAGAATGTGAGCAGGGGAGGGGCAGAGAGAGAGAGGGAGACACAGAATCCGAAGCAGGCTCCAGGCTCTGAGCTGTCCGTACAGAGCCCGACACGGGGCTCAATCCCACAAGCCGTGAGATCATGACCTGAGCCGAAGTCAGACGCCTCACTGACTGAGCCACCCAGGCGCCCCAGAATCACTACATTTTCTAAAGCAAATCATTTTCTTTTCACATCACAGGTCAGAGCAAATGTTATCATCACACCGTGACTCTAATATAGATACAGTCCCTAAATTGTAAACAGATGTGAGTTGTTGAAACCTCATGGCCGGATCCCTTAGGAGCCCCGTCCCCTGAGAACAGGGAGTGCAGTGAGAGCCACCTGCTTTGGAGTCAGACTGGTCTGAGGTTGGATCACAGCTTTGAGGCATATTAAGGGCATGACCATGGGCATACTTTGCAATTTCCTCAGTTGACTGATCTGAAAACAAGAATAATTATGTTCTCTCATAAGATTGTTTTGTGGGTTAAAGAAAATGTATAGGGGCGCCTGGGTGGCTTAGTCAGCTAAGTGTCTGGCTCTTGATTTCAGTTCAGGTCATGATCTCACAGTTTGTGAGATCAAGCCCCATGTCAGGCTCTGCACTGACAGCACAGAGCCTGCTTGGGATTCTCTCTCTCTCTCTCTCTCTCTCTCTCTCTCTCTCTCTTTCTCTCTAAATAAATACATAAACATTTTTTAAAAAGAAAAGAAAATGTATATATACTGGCTAACATAAAATAGACTGTATTAGCACCCTTAGTTACAGGCATAAAGGAAAAAGAAAGAAGGGAGGGAGGAGGAAGCGAGGGAGAGAAGGAAAGATAAAGTGAGGAATGGAGAGAGAAAAAAGAAAACCTGTTAGAATTTTAAAAATTAGCTTTTGTTTCATTCCTAAAATACTGTGCATTCAAACTATATTCTCAGGACTTGATCTCCCTGGATTTCTCTGGCTTGCTTTCCTTGATATTTGCTTTATTATGAAAGAAGTATTTTCTTAATTCTGACTCCTACCTCTTGTAGGTTTTCCAATCTAACAGAAAAAAAGAGCAACTCTCCTCAGAAACACTTTTAAAAGTCCTGGCCTCGCTCTGATTAAATCAGCTTTCGTATGTTTCCATCCCTGAAACAGTTGTAGGTCCAGGGAAATTCAATGTTCTGATTGTCCAGACCTAGATCACACACCCACCTCTTGAATCAGGGACAGTTTAAGCAACATTCAAAGCATAAGGACCAAAGGCACAGGAAGCATGGTTCCCAGAGGAAAATACAGGGAATATTATCAGGAGAAAGGGGAATGGGTGTTGGATGGCAAAATCAGAAAAGTGTCCACTACATTGCACCTAACTGTCAATTGTTATTGTTATTGTGTGTATTTTTAGTCCACTTACAAAATATTATGAAGCCCACCCTATTTAAAAAAATCACTCTGTTTAACAACTTTACTCAGAAAATATATTCAAATTTCCAATCTGGGATATTGCAGTCCGTCCCCTTCCCTTGCTTCTTGGGTAGGCCTAATGAGCAATTCCATGACACATCAGTGTGGAACTCTCTTTTAACTTTTATGAGCCTCAGTTTTCTTGTCACTTTCTAGGGAGTAACACAGCTAACTTTCTTTACTTTTGACTAAGATATCCGCTCCCTACAGAATATAACAGATTACTGTCTCATAACTTTTCTCCCTTCCTATTGTTCCCGAATTAAGAACCAGTTACTTTTTGTAAGGCTTTTTACCTTATTTTCTTTTTTTATTCTTTCTTTTTGTACTTTTCAATATTTTAGTTAGTTAACATACAGTGCAATATTGGTTTCAGAAGTAGAATTTAGTGATTCATCACTTAACAATGCCCAGTGCTCATCACAAGTGCCCTTCTTAATACCCATCACCCATCTAGCAGTTACTTTCAGTTGTTGTTTTTAACTGCTAATAACTAAATATGTATATATTATTTACATAATTTCTGGTTTCTCTTTTTTCACTTTGACTCTAGAGGGAAAGAGGCAAAGACAGGGTACACACAAATGTTATTTGTGGGCTCTGGAGTGTCCCAGAAACTGAAATAAAGTGTACGAACATCTTGGATGTTGTAACTATGACCCGGGTGAGTCATCCTAGACCCTTGCAAATAAAAAGCAGATGGAGAAAGATGGAGGTGAGCTCTCTCTCCAACAGGCGGATCATGGTATTAAGGAATCCTGAATGCATAGGTAATGATGCTCAAGGGCAGGGGCTCTGCAAATTACACTCAAGGGCCAAATCACTCTCTCTTTTTGTAAAAGTTTTATTAGAACACAGCCCCACCCATTTGTTCAAGTATTATCTGTGTCTGTTTTAGTGCTACAATGGCAGATTGAGTACTTGTGACAGAGACCCTTTGGCCCTCAAAGCTAGGATATTTACCATCTGGCCCTTCATAGAAAGTTTGTCATTTCCTGCTCTGGAGTATGGAGGACATCACTTTGGGTTCTAAAAGAACTGCTCATCAGACTAGGGTTTAGAATACATGGTCCAGACTCCAGAATCATAACCAGAGAGAAGATTGTTAAGATTTAGGAAAATCAGTTCTCAGGTGAAAAGGGCTATATCCAGGGCAGAATGTCAGTCTCATAGGGCCAGTGGAGAAGGTAAGGAGGCACGGGTTACACTGGTATCCAGGGCTCATCCTTGGCACAGTGGATACTCAGTCTGGTTGGGGGATGCTTTGTGACTGGAATTTGTGCTGAGACCCCAGATGTAGATATGAGAAAGATGACTTACCTCTATACTGTCATCTTTGCTTTTCTCTGTCTATCTTTGAAACTTCAAAGGTGTGGGCACCATAAATTCAGATTTTCTCCTTGTTGAGGTAACTCAGGC
Organism: Panthera uncia; assembly: GCF_023721935.1. Lineage (NCBI taxonomy): Eukaryota > Metazoa > Chordata > Mammalia > Carnivora > Felidae > Panthera > Panthera uncia. Next base: position 19,915,632 of record NW_026057585.1, on the reverse strand, counting down.
ATGGAGAACTGCCTTGGTGAAGAAATTGGCCATGGATCACAATTCTTCCTTCCAGCCCAGGACTAGGGTTAGGGAGGGGAGAAGTACTTTGCTGGGGAGAAGGGATATAGACCTTCTATAGACCTTCTATAGACCACTAAAGACCTTTACTTAGGCCCATGCTTAAGTGAGGTTGAGAGTTAGAAAGCAATAAAGTCTCCCTAGTGCCTACAAGCCCTGGCAGTGTTTTTCTTTCTGTAGATTGCTTAAGATGTCATAGAGCCATAGCTTCTGAAAAGGAATCCTTCTCGCCTTCGTATCTGTAGCTTGCAACATGGTGTCTGAGTTTCTCAACAGGCCGATCTGTTTGGCTAATCCCATAACCCAAATTAGTGGTCCTTTTTCTCCATGTTCTTATTTCATTAGCATAGTAGTGAGGTTACCTTGCCTTATATTACAATTATATATGTACATATATTCTTCCCCTGAGACTGGGTATTACTTGAGAGCAAAGATTTAGCTTTACCCACTTAAATATTCCCTGAATTCTTATTTAATGAATGCCTATTGACTTAAATACAATTTAATTAAATGAGGTTTTTTTATATCCTGCTAGGACTATGATAGATATAGATACAAGTATGACTCTTTTATTATAACCCATTTTCCCCTGTAATGGATATATCAAATTGCCTACTACACCTGCCATCTCCTTTAGCTTAGTTTGGCTTGCCCAAGTCTGTAATAGGCTGTAGCTGATTAAATCCCCCAGAGAGAACTCAGCCACAGAAGGTCTCTTAGTTCTAAGAAACAGAAAAGTGCTTAAGAAACAGACCTTTAAAAAGGAAAACTGCTAGAGTAGCTCACAGAACCGATGGTGTCTCTGAACTAGCAAGCTTCAGGGAGATTATAAACCAGGACAATTCTGAGGACTCGAGATCAGAAGCTCATGAATCCTTTGTCCCAGGCATCTCCACTCAAGATTCAAATTCCTAAGAATATGTTTAAACCAACTTGATTCAAGAGTCTGATCGTGTAATTAGGAAACAGGTTCTTTTCATTTCTTAAATCAGAAATTGTAAATGAAGAGCTTCAGGAAGAGAGGTAACAAAACAAAACCAAGTATTACTACAGGAATCTGTCCAAGGGTAGACTAAGGTACCAGCATTCTCTCTCAAGAATGTGAATTTAGAGACAAAAAACCCCACACAAATGGATGAGTGACTTTCGGCTTAAAAGCCAGGTAGATAAGACTGGGGTCCTGCTGAGGAAGCAGAGGAGAGCAAGGGCACCTACAGAGAAGAGCGAAGATGAGGACAAGCCTGGCCTTGTGGTCCCTGGGGGATGAACAAGGTAGCTTCATGCCTTGCTGGGTTCTCCTCCTTTCCTTTAGCCTACCAAATGTGTGATTATTTTCCTCATAACCACCATGTTCTAAGATACCCCTCCAGTTTATAAACAGGAAGGTTAGTAATTGCCTTATATTTTGGAATGCTCAGCTACAGAACAACCAAAATTGGAATTCTCAAGGTGCCTGGGTGGCTCAGTTAAGCATCTGACTTATGATCTCAGCTCAGGTCATGATCTCACTCACAGTTAGTGAGTTCAAGCCCTGCATTGGGCTCTGCTTGGGATTCTCTGTCTGCCTCTCTCCCTCTGTCTCTCTCTCTCTCTCTCTCTTTCAAAAATAAATAAATAAACATTAAAAAAAAATGGAAACTGGGGTTCTCTTACCAACAAAGAGAACAGAACATCAGAGATAACCGTAGGCAATGAGGCATAAATCCCATTTGCCTGTTCTGCCGTTTGGTGATAATGAGGATGGTAGTGATTTTAAGTTAGGTTTAGCATTTACTATGTTCCCAGCACTGCCCGAAGCATTTACACACATGGGCTTCTTTAATCCTCACCACAGCCCTGAGGTATAGGTAGAATTCATAGTTCCATATTATACGTGAGAAAATTAAAATATAGAGAGATTAAGTCATGGAACCAGGATTCGAATTCCTTATTTTAATGTGAAAGCCTAACTTACTGAAAGTGCATATCTCTTCAGAAACTTCAGGAATTAAAGAAACTACAGGAAACCCAAGTCTTCAAGTCTTGGGGTGGTTCAAAACCTTTCAAATACCTCTGGATCAAAATGTTCTCTCTCTCTCTCTCTCTCTTTTTTTTTCAGATCCTACTTAAACTCTGAGTTACTATTTACCCTCTAGTATCTCCATTAATAGTGGTTTCTAGCTGGACCAAGAAACGAAGCTTTACATGAACAGTTTCCATAACAGCAATAATAATAATGACCATTTACTGAGCAAATACAATGCATCAAGAATATGGTTTATGAGGACTTTATACTTATTTCATTTTGTCCTTTCCTCAACCTGGTGAGATAGTACCATTATTTCCACTGTAATTATGTAATATTATTATATAATAAAATGCTTAGAGTGCATGCACAGTCATTATACAACATTTCTCTAATAAAAATAAAGCTCAGGGTATGCAGTAAGTTAAAATATTTGCTGAAGGAAAACATGAGAGGATTAATTAGCAATTATCTCTCTGCTGCTTCCAACCCTTGATTACTGTGTGTCTTCTTTCGCAGAGAAACTGTCCTCTCTTCGGCAGAACTTATATCAGAGATAGTTTCACTTGACTTAGGTTTTTTGTTCTTGTTTCTCCGTCTCAATCTCAGAATTGGTCTTTATTCTTTAATATCTCCATTAAGAAGAGTTTCTGTCAAGTGCTTCAAAAGGCCAGAGGGAAGGAGCGTTACGCTTACGGGTCCCCTGCCGCTGAGTGAAGTGTGCAGGATACAGGTTCCTCAGCCAGCCGCTGGGTGCTGCCCTCAGGCTCGCCTGCATTGGTGTTGGCAGACTTGCGGGCTCAAATGCAAGCGGACGCCAAGAACCCGTGTTCTTTCTACCTCGTTACTCTCTTTTCATTGAATTTCTGTGTGTCCTTTGTAGGCCGACCCGCAAATTACTTTGAGAAGGGGAGATCTGCCCTTGGACCAACCTAGGAATAAATTAGTTCCCTTACTAAGATAGGAAAAAGTATTAGTGAACCTTTAAATATTAAACTCATGGGTCAAATAATTTGAAATTACTTTCGGCTCATACTAAAATATTTTCACTGCGTTGTTCTGAAGCCATCCTGCATTAGATTCCAGTTTACTGCTCTGTTACTTTGCCAGCTGTGAACTTGGCAGGGGGTTGTTCTGTGGTTTAAACAAACAAACAAAAAAGTAAATTGAAAAAATGGATATTTTTTTAAAAAATGAGACCTTCAATTTTATACTGTATTGTTGGTGACAGTTATTTGACTCTTGATAGTCCAGTCATAATGAGACAGGTTACTGCATAAGCCAAAGACCGCACAAAGGGTGGATGGTAAGTATCAAGAGGGTGTGGAGGAAGTGGGTTACAACCTCTTTTTCTCCCAACTGTAGAGTCTCGGTTTGTCTTTAAAAATATCAGTTCAAAAAAATACACGCAGCCCTGATATATTCAGGAACAATAGTAACCACAAGAAAAAAAAAAAGGTTCATTGAAAGATGCGTGACTTTTTCACCTTTTTTCCTTCCACAGGAATTGGCTGCTTTTTTTTCTCAAATGTTATCATTTCATGTCATTATGTCAAGCCTAATCTATTGGAAGTTCCCAGGTCCTCTGTAATTTAGGTTTTAAACAACATATGATCTACCCTGTTATTAAAAAAGAAAATTCAGTTGCCTTCTCTGAATGGAAGACTTCCTGCCATCCTTAATATATTCTTCTTTGGAAATTGGGATGACAGAAGATATAAACCTGAATAAATCCACTGTGTGGAGCTCCTTTAAAATGTGAGGACCTTGTCAATGCGTTAAAAAGTAAAAGTTGGTTTTGTTCTACATATCCTTGCTAGAACCCACGGTGCATAAAAAGGGGCCACAGCCCATTTGCAAGGCCTCTGAATGAACTCCATTCATTCTGTACTTGGAAATGTCTCTTCAGCCACAGAGAAACAATAGTTATAACCTAATTTCTTTGGCACCAATATCAGCAGAGGAGAAGCCAAGAGACCATTATGAAAACTCTAACAACTTCTCTTGGTGATTATGTAATTCTGTATTCATTGATCATATTTGTGTATTTAAATAAGCACTTTTTAAAAGGGATTATAAAGTGGTTTGGGAATGCTGTATTATCACATTTCATGTATTGAACAACATTTTAAAAATAGAGTGCTCCAAAGTCATTTGTTTGTTTTGGTTGCTAAAGTTTATAAAAACCGTGCTAACATGCACTGAGAGGCTTTAAGAGGAAAGCCTTAATTTCTGTATCTTCAAATCTGCTAAGATTTCAAAACTATAGTTTTGTTAGGTAAATCCATTAATCAGTTTCCACATTTACCTGTAGAAGTCAGTGGAACATGTAAAACCTGGAAGTGGTAGTGATAGTTCAGTGTCTGTTAATGCCATTTCCAGTGGTGTCTAATTTTTTAAATTTTTTTTAGTTTATTTATTTTTGAGAGAGAGAGAGAGAGTCAGAGCATGAGCAGGGGAGGGGCAGAGAGAGAGGGAGACACAGAATCTGAAGCAGGCTCCAGGCTCTGAGCTATCAGCACAGAGCCCGAAGCAGGGCTCAAATCCACGAACCCGTGAAATCATGACCTGAGCCGAAGTCGGACACTTAACTGACTGGACACTAACCCAGGCACCCCTAGAGTAAATGTTCTTAAGCACAGATCTGATCTGAGCATTTTGCTCCTTGCTCAAAACCCTTCACTAACTCCCCTTTGTCCTCAGAGGGAAGGGCCACATCCCACGTGACTCATAAAGTCCTCTTTCTGGCTCTGGCTTCTGCCTCATCTCCCTCCATACCTCCTGCACGGAGCTATCTTCGGTGGGCCTGGCTCTCTCTTCCTACATGGTGTTGTTTCTGCATGTTGGTGCCTGGAACTCTCTACCTCCCAACTCTGTTCCCCCTACCTCTTAATCTGACCAACTCTTACTCTTAAATTTTGAAGTCTTAACCTTAACCTTAAGTCTTAACAACCTTAGTTGTCTTAACAACCTTAGTTGTCTTAACTCCTGGTTGAAAATCTAGTGTATGTGGAGCTGATTGTATTGGGGATTCATTGTTGAAGGATAATTTGGAACAGATTGTGAAGAACTTTGTAAACTGTGCATTAAAGGTTTTGAATAGGAAGGTGATGTCAGCTCAGTATTTTAAGAGTTTGAAGGATGGACTGAGCCTTAAAAGAATGTTTAACATACCCACCTGATTAATCATCAGTGAACTAGGAAACACCTCACTAATTCCTTTATGATCCCATCTTCACTCTCCCCTAAACATATGAAAAATTACTTGTTCCGATTGCATTCTTAGAGACCCTGCTAATTCACAATTGACAAACACCAGCTGCCAGTATTTGGCTTTATGTTGTCATTTACTTGGTTAGTGATGGTAAATATAATATTAACTAAAACTCAAAACCCATTAAATTATTGGGGCACCTGGGTGGCTCAGTCGGTTGAGGGTCCGACTTCAGCTCAGGCCATGATCTCACGGTTTGTGGGTTCAAACCCTGCGTCAGGCTCTGTGCTGACAGGTCAGAGCCTGGAACCTGCTCGGATTCTGTGTCTGCCTCTCTCTCTGCCCCTACCCCGCTCATTCTCTGTCTCTTTTTCAAAAATAAACATAAAAAAATTTTTTTAACCATTAAATTATATAGTATATAATGAAATACTTAAAGAGAGCAGGCTCTATGGAGCCCTCGTTTAAAATTCCTGTTCTACCACTTATTAGCTGTATGAATGTGGACAAACTATTTTGACAACTTATATAGCAAAATAAACTCAAAGTGAGGGGTGTGGAGATTGGGATAAGGAACATAAACACTAATGCAATTTGCGAATTTCTTTGATTCGAGAGTATCATCTAAAAATCCATGTGAATCCTGTATTCTCTTACATAACATTCTTTTTTGAGAGAGAGAGAGAATGTTTGGGGGAGAAGGGCAAAGGGGGAGAGAGAGAGAGACAGAGAGAGTACCAATCAGGCTCTGAGCTGAGTGCGGAGCCTGATGCAGGGCTCAATTCCAATGACCCTGGGATCATGACCTGAGCCAAATCAACAGTTGGACCCTCAACCAACTGAACCACCCAGGCACTCCTGTTCCATAACATACTTCTAAAATTAAAAATATATATATTTTTAAGTTTATTCATTTATTTTGAGAGAGAGAGAGAGAGTGCATGCACATGCATGAGTGGAGGAGGGGCAGAAAGAGAGAGGGAGAGAGAGAATCCCAAGCAGGCTCTGCACTGTCAGCACAGAGCCCAATGCAGGGCTTAATCTCACAAACTGTGTGATCATGACCTGAGCCAAAATCAAGAGTCGGACACTTAACTAACTGAATAACCCAGGCGCCCCTAAAATAAAAATATTTTTAAGTTGGAGAAAGAGTTAAGTTGGTTGGTAATTATTGTCTCAGATTTTCTGTATGATTATTTCCCCAAGAAGACATACTGTGTTTACCCTACTGTTTAAAGCACACTGTGGTGCAAAAGCTTGTGAAGTGACTAAGGGACTTCCAGAAATATAAATATAAAATCTCATTAGAGAAGAAGTTCTGCATTAATCTTTAGCCATTGATTTACAGTGTACCCTAAGAATACTGTATTCTAGGTGAATTTTTTTTTCATCTAGCTCAATAATGTTGCAAAATAACTCGTCACTTCCCTCCCCTCACCATCCCTAAAGCCAGAATATCCTAACTTTCCTGGTTTCACCATGTTTCCAGTTACTCTCACAGAAACATTAGGAGACACACTACTGGCTTATCTCTTTTCCTTGTCCCCACCAAATATCTAAGGTAAATATTTTAGTCTTTCTCCACACAATCCACCATAAGCATATAATTCTTTTTATCACTGCTTTTTCTTTTCCATTTATTTCTTGCAGTCAGCAGCTGAGTTTTTTATCCCTTGCCTGTACTATATGAGTTCATGAACAGGTTTCCTACATACACTCTCTTTCTGCTTTCACTTAGCCTATGTACCATTTTCCTTCATTGTCTCTTTATCAACTATGAAATTAAGTATTGATTTTCAAATCAGGCCTTCCCCCACCATATTATGTTGACCTTCCTTTCCTGTCTAATCTTTCCTACTCCCCTATATGACCTGTACTTTACAAAGTGGACTGTCCACTCTTCTCTGAGCACCCACTAGCTCTCTTGTTCCAAGCCTTAGCACCAACTATTCCCACTGCCTCTCACTATTGTGTCCATTTTTCAAAGCCTAACTCACATTCCTCCTTCCCCATAAATCTTTCCTTGATCATCTTAGCTGAGTTTGTGGAGTCTTTTCTCCTTTCATTTATTTGTATGGAATAAATATTTATGCCTAACATGTATCAAATGATAAACTAGTGCTGGGGATTTAACAGTGATTAAGACAGAGTTGGTACCCCCCAACAAACACACCCAAAGAGGTTATAATCTAACAAAAAAGAAGACCTGGTAGCTAATTTCACTTGTCGTGGGTTTTAAAAGGATTGGGACAACATGTTTAAAAGGGTATAACTTAGCCTGGGAATCAAGTGTGGCTTCCCTGATGTGCAGTATAGAAAGAGATCTGGAGAATGAAGAGGTGTTAGCTAGGCGAAGTAAGAGGGGATTAAAGGAATTTGGGGACAAGAAAGAGTGTTCCAGGTATAGGGAACAACATATGCAAAGGACCTGAGGTGGGAATGAACAGGGCATATTTGAAGAACTGAGAGAAAACCAGTATGGGCAGCCAGATGGGTTGTAACATGAATAATAAAACAGGGGAAATTGAGGTATTAGCAAAACATGGATTGATGACCTATAGGATCTAAAAAGGATTGGAACTGAAGTAAGAGAGAGGATAGAGAAAAACAGGGAGAGAATGGAAGAAAAAATGCCTGGAGACTCTAATGAGTTTAAGAAAAAGGATGATAATATAGAACCTTTTGGTTGGTGAGGTCTATATTTCATTTCTCATTAAAACTTGTAATACATATTCTGTCGTATTTTATAGTTATTTATATAGTTGTCTTATTCTTTTTTTTTTAATTTTTTACGTTTATTTATTTTTGAGAGAGAGATGGAGAGAGTGATCAGGGAAGGGGCAGAGGAAGAGGGAGGGAGAGAATTTCAAGCAGGCTCCACACAGTCAGCATGAAGCCTGATATGGGACTCAAAATCACAAACCATGAAATCATGACCGGTTCGTAACCTGAGCCGAAACCAAGAGTCAGACACTTAACCGACTGAGCCACCCAGGCGCCCCTATAGTCTTATTCTTGATACTAAATTATAAGTCACCAGGGTACTTACTTGAGGTTAATAATTATATTGTTATTAAGAATATGGGTCAATGGTTACAAGTAAAGAAGTCTTTGCTGCTATACTTATTTCTTCTCTGATAATTAAATTTTTTTCCACCATCTTATTCTGAATTCATCTTATATGTCATTTGGCAAATACTTATTGCCACAGGGTGCATAACAGTTTAGCAAGCATAAAGAGAGGCACCAAACCAAAAAGCAAATTACATGCTACAAAATAATTTTCTAACTAACAAATGAGGTATTTTCTGGAGTTCCCTCTCTCTTTCAAAACATAGGAAGTGTTAGTATGTCTAGGCCTATCCACAGGACTGGAAAGAGAATGAGGACTAAAGAAGGGGCAGAAAATTAGGATTCAAATTTTCAGCTTCTTAATACTCTTGCTGCTTAGCCTAATTCCTCAACTTTTCTTTATTGATCCACTCAGAAATTTTTTTCATTTGGGGTGGGAGTGCTTCACATTTTGGGAGAACAAATACACATGCACTAAGCCATTTTCAGAAATGAGTCACTAAGACTATTATAACCTAAACAAATGAGACACTTTTTGCTTAAAGTGTCTCTTTTTAATACGCCTTTGAATTTCTCCTACCTTGGCTTCACTGAGTCTGATGTGTATTTTTTTACACAGATATAGACAGGATGTCCATGTTTTTTCAGTTAGATGTCAGATAAACTCACCATACATTCATTTTCAACCTCATATATTTTTTAAAGTTTTTAATTATATGAAGAAGTCATCTACACATGATATTAAGGACCCAAAGTTAGTGGAAAATAATATTAAAACATAACCCTTTTAAAATGTTACTGATCACCATCTTCCATTTTTGTTTGTTTGTTTGTTTTTTGTTTTTTGTTCTCCTAAGTACTTCCTAAGGGTGGTTACTCCAATAAAGCTGTGATATATGCACTCAGAGAATCCAGGGCTCATCACACCAGCGTGGCCAAAAACTATGGGTGTTAAATGTCTCTTGGAAGAAGCCATCAACGACAGTGTTATGAAACATGAGGATCCTTGGGTCACCACAATATTTAAGCTGAGTAGCTATGGTTTTGCAAACACTCTACAGTTCTGTCTGAGGTCTTATAGATGACCTGGAATGCAGTACATAGGTATGCTTTGTAGATATCTTCAGTCATTATCATCTTTTTAGGAATTCAACCATTCTTTTTTATATTTAAGGAATAAAGTACATAGGTATGCTTTGTAGATATCTTCAGTATTATCATCTTTTTAGGAATTCAACCATTCTTTTTTATATTTAAGGAATTAAATAATTTTGTGTGTGGTGTGAATCTGAGCGTGGCAGATTGGGTAAAATAAATAGTTCTATGTTTTTAGAGAAATAGGATTTTACTGTGTTTTGAAATCCCTCTAGATGTTTTCTTACAAAACTCCCAACAATTTAGTTACGAAGGCAACTGACTCAGATGTGATGTCTGAGTTCTTGCTAATCTTTTAATTAATTATTTTGCTATTTTATAGTCTCGTGATTCATGTCTGTCCTTAGCTGTCCATTTGTCTTTATGTCTCCGTTTGTCACACTTACTTCAGCTACTTTACATAAACTAGAACTAGAACCCCCTGCATTCTATAGAATAAAAAGCAATCACTTTTTTGTCTTCTCACCCGTGACTGAGAGAAACCCCAATTCACAAAGCAATGCCTCACGGCTCTTCCTAGCCATAGAAGCTGTCCAACTCCCATGAGAACTGCCCCTTGGAGAGGCATGAGTTAGGATCTAGTTCTAAATGCATTTATAATGTGTATTTATCTTATTATTACTTTGAATAAATAATATGATACTGTGTCAAATATACTTCATCATATTAACATATAGAGTATAGAATATAGAAAATAGAATTATAGCAGAGATTTCCAAGACCTCAATGAGTGTGGTATATAGAAAAAGCAGTGCATTAGAAATAAGGAGGCCTAACATTGTTGTCTCAGAATCCTGCTGGTATTATCTATGTGTATTTGAAGATAATGTTTAATTTCCTGGGCCCTGTCAAGAAAGGGGAAAGAAGTAGAAGGCATGCCCATTCCTTTTAGTAGTATGATCCAGAATTTACATATATCCCTTCTGCTCATGTACCTTTGGTCAGAGCTTAGTCAGTTGGTCACATGTGGGTGGAAAGGAAGCTGGAATATGTGGTCTGAACCTGTAACTTGTAGGATTGTATTACTAAAGGAATTGAACTGTTGAAGGACAACTAACAGTTGTTGCCATTGTCCCCTCTGATCAGGAAAGCAAACGCTGTCTCAGCACTGTCCTTCCCCTCTCACCTCCAAGCCCATATCTGGAATTGGGTTATATGGTCACACTTAGATGCAAGGAAGCTAGGGAAGCAGAAAACAGGATGGACATGACTGGCTTTGACCAAAGGATCCTAAGCTTTCTTGGTTCACAGCTCCCTTTGGGTCTCAGTAATTTTCTCATGGTACCAACCAACAAACAAACAAACAAACCCATAAAAGTTCCATTTACAACTTAGTGGGTATATGAATAAATTACACACATAAATCAAAAGAACAGTAATACTTTTTTCACGTTTAAATGACCACATGTTACTAATGGAATGTATATACCTGTTTGGCGCTCTGCAACTTTGTAAACATTAGAATCCGATTGGACAGTGCCATTTGTTGTTCTCCATGCTTTTAATCCATACCTGTTTGTTTGTTTGTTTGTTTGTTAATAATCATGGCAACCACTGAAAATCCAGCTCCTCTGATATGGCATAGTCAAAAGAATGTAGTGATTTAATATGGAAACTGTACTCTACACTAGTAGGTTGCACACTCTGCAACAGATGTTGAGTCCCAGTTTCCCTTGAAAATTAAACTATGCCATGGCCCACAGTGAGTTTACTTTGGCACTTGGAGACTAGGCACACAGTTTGAGAATCATGGGCTTAATTGTGACCCATTGTTTGGAGCTTGACATATTACTCCCCAGACAAGAATCAGGTTTCTTTTAAAGAGAAAGAAGGGAGAATGGAAATTGTTTAGGAAACTAACAATTTCTCTCTCAGTCTGCCCCAGACAGGCTAAGTATATTTTAGAACAGAGGTCATGCCTATTTTTATAACTATTTTATGTATAGTACAATTTTTGGTACTTAGAAATCAGCATATATTTATTAAATGAATAAAGAAATGAAGACTATATGGTTAAGGGTATATAGTTAATTCTATTAACCATAACGCCAGATTATAGGAAATTTGTTGCCTATATAATAAGCTTCGGTGTGAATTTAAGGGTCTGTACTATGCCTTCCTCACCTCTTACTTCCAGGGTCCAGCAATTATTTGGCAAATTCTAGATGACAGAAAGGTGTTGGTGGGATGAATGATTGAATGTCTCAGTAAGAGCTAGTTCTGTCTCCAAACACCATTACAAAGAAGTTTCATTACACGGATAATGAAAATGCTTATTAGTGAACTCTCAATATAAATGCCCATGCTGACTGTCAAGAAAGAAAAATAACTACTCTGCCTTATCGCTATGGATCTAAGGCTTTTCTTTGTTACCACAGTCACCACTAGACAAACTGACAAAAAGAGAGAAGCAGAACTTTTTGAGATATGAGAAGGACCTTTCCTATAATGGTTTACCTTGTTAGCAGCTAAACCATTTCACAATTCAGGATCATTTCATAAAGCCTGGAAAGTGACTTTTTCAAAAGGAGCCACCAAATTTTATAAGTATGATAGATATGTGAACAAAATTCGTCTTTCTCCTTTTTCTTGTCCCCTCAGCCCAAATTTATTTTTTATGCTTTTGCAACAAAGGGAGCTATTTAAGCTCTTTGCCCTTGGTTCCCGTGATTATAAAGTGCATAACTCTGTGCCATTCTGTGGAAGAACGTGCATGTAGTCGCATGTTTGGAGTTATGTGTAGATATAAAAATTACCTATGGTTATTTGATTTTTCTGGTAGTATATTTATATGTCTCTATCACATTGAGACATATGTGATTCTTTTGAAGGGAGTATTTTGAAGGCAGAATCCATGTTCATTTCATTTTGGAATCTGCAGAGCATTGCACAAGACCCAGTACAGAGTAGCTACCCAGTATATGTTTGTTGAGTTGGCAAACTATTTATCAATATTTTCCTCCAAAGCATTAAGCATGGTGTTTATTCATAATAAATACTCAATGTGTTTGTTTTTATTTTGTGAGAGCCAAAATCATCTTTATGTTAATTGTTTCAGTATTCCTGAAAACTAAGGAAAATCAGGATTTATTCTGATTTGTGTTGTAAATGGAAAAATATAATTATCCTTAATGATGGATACGAAATTTTGAACTTGTACCATAAAATAAATAAACTGGTTAATATGTTTTAAAAAACAGTCTTTGTTTTATTGAAGAATATTTTATATACATTTAAATATATATGTTAATATGTTTTTCTACCAATGTAATTAAAGCTTTCACTGAGTATTTACTAGTTGCGGGTCAATGTCTAAATGCCACACTGATGTTGCAGTGTTTTATATTCCTAACTTTTATTTTTATTTTTGTTTATTTATGTATTTAGAGAGAGGGTGCAAGTGACAAGGGACATATAGGGAATCCCAGGAGGGGGAGAGAGAGAGAGAGAGAGAGAGAGAGAGCGAGAAGGGCTCACCTGAAGTGGGGCTCGAGCTCACCCAATGTGATACTCAAACTCACAAAGCATGAGATCATGACCTGAGCCCAAGTCAGATGATTAATGATTGAGCCACCCAGGCACCCCTAAATTTTATTTTTAAATGCATTTTTATTTATTTTTTTCCGAGCACAAAAGTAATACATACTCATTGCTTGTATTTTATATACATATATATATTTCATGTATCCTATAATTTTTATGAATCTGTTTATATGTAATAATATTTTTACAATTTTGGGGTGTGAACTTTTAAATGAAATTGAATCATACTGTTCACACTATTTTGCAGGGTTTTTTTTTTTTTTTTACTTTATAGTGTATCTAAACTTTAAAGTGTAAAAGATCTTTCAACTAACAAATATAAATTCTCCTTATTCTGTTTAATTCCTAGATCTTGCTTTTAGATGTTCACGGTACCCTATACTCCTACTTTGAATAACTTATCACACTTTAAGTTTAAATTAGTGCTTGTAAAACTGTAAGTTTTATTCCTGTTTCCCTATTAAATAGATTGTAAATCCCATGCATAACACACACTACCTGAAACATAGGCAGGTAACAGCAATAGATGCTATGAATGAATGAACGGGTGGTGGGCCCACTCATGGTGGACCTTCCATCCCAAGACTTTATTTACAAAGCCTGTGCTCTTGCCATGTCTTCAAACGGTCTCCCCTTAGAGGTTCCTCTATATGCTTTATAATATGGGGTTCTTAAAAAAAATTTTTTTTTAATGCTTGTTTTTGACAGAGAGAGAGAGAGACAGAGCATGAGCAGGGGAGGGGCAGAGAGAGAGAGGGAGACACAGAATCTGAAGCAGGCTCCAGGCTCGCTACGGGGTTCTTATTGCTTACAATTACATTATTTTTAGTTTCATGTAATATAGTTTAGGTCAATGCAAAGTCAGAGAAATAAGCATTTTAGATATTTGGAAGTATAGGCATAATAATTACATAATGATAAAAATCATCAACATTTTAAATCTTTTAAGTTATTGGAGCTTGCTAATTTTCAAAATTAAAAAGACAATACACATTTACAAAATAGCTTTTTTTTTTTTTCACTTTTCTGCCCATTCTCTTTCTACCTATTCGAGAAGAAAAAGTTTCTAATCTACAATAATTATATTAAATTAAATGATAAATGGCAGAGATAGCTAGTTAACCCTAGTAGTTGTTCCCATGGTGGTGGGGTCTTAGATTTGTGACCATTCACAATGGATACCTTATTTCCAACATACAGCCAGGCATGGCCTGCACCCCTCTCATAACTAGTGTTAAAGTAGGTTCGTAAATGACAAAACTTGGGTAACTGGATGGCTCAGTCAGCTAAGTGTCTAACTTGATGTTGGCTCAGGTCATGATCTCAGGATTCATGAGATCTAGCCCCATGCCAGGCTCTGCACTGACAGCACAGAACCTGCTTAGGGTTCTCTCTCATTACCCCTCCCCCAATAAATAAATAAACTTAAAAAAAATAAATGATAAAACTGAGGCTAAGAAGGTGTCATCTGTACAAGGTAATAAAACTAGACAATGGACTGGTGTCTTGGGTTCTTATTATTTATGCTTTTTGTCATATTGCTCACCAATCTTTTTGAGGCCCATCATAAAGTATATGACCTTACTGTTTGTTTTTTTTTGTTTTGTTTTGTTTTTGAGAGAGGGAGTGGAGGAGAGGGGGAGAAAGAGAGGAAGAGAGAATCCCAAGCAAGCTCCACGATCAGCGCTGAGACTGACACAGGGCTCTATCTCAAGACCATGAGATCATAACCTAAGCTAAAATCAAGAGTCAGACACTTACCCAGCTGAGCCACCCAGATACCCCATAGTACATGTTATTAATGAAGTTTGAAAAAATTGTTTTTCCCAACTCCATTATAGACACATGCTTATCTGCACAAGTGAGAGAAGAACATGGGCACCAAGGAAGATTTTATTGTTTATAAATAAGGTAAAATTTCTCTCTCCCTCTGGGAATGAGGAGCTATTGGAAGAGTGTAGACAAAGAATATATCCCATTTAAAACACTCTGGGCTCAAGGAAAAGGTAGTATTGATTGCTGTCTATACTCTTGACCTAGCTACTGGAAAGTAATGTTTTATTTCCAATCCTCAAAAAATCAAGCAGTCCATTCATTGACTGAAACACTATAAACCTAATTGAAAAATCCACATGCAGAAAAAAGCCCAGTTGCTGATTTGAGTGTTCTAATTTAATTAAAATTAATTGAATTAATTAATTTCAAAAATTAATTTTGAAAATTTCAAGCTGGAAATTTTAGTATGCAATTTGTATTTGAGGTCATGCCCCAGTGCACTCAAATTTCAGTATTATTCATTTTCCTGAGGGACCCAAATATGGACAACCTTAGTAAACAAGATTCTCCTCCACTTCCTTTGTGATTGTTTTGGTTACTGTTCCATATTGCTTTTACTATAGCCTTAATCAGAAGGACAATCTGTATAGAAAGATACACTGACCTTGACCTTTTCTCCAACCCACTTTAAAAAGAAACCATTTTGGGAGGGTCTCTGATAGTTTCTTTTTCAATTTGTCTGCTTTTCTTTCTGTGTATTTTGTTCCTTTTTGTTTGTGTGGAATAGGGACTGAATATTGATGACTGAAAGTTTGGATTTTTTCCAGGCATTTATTTTGGGACAAGCTCTCAGTCTGTTGGCACTAATACCTACCCACTGCCCTGTCCTCTCCCCACAATATGACAGACTCTTTTCCCTCTATGTAGTGGGAAGAGTGGGAGTTCTTTTAAGAACCACTGTAAATTTATTTACAAGAGATTTTCTGGGAAAACATTAGATAAGGCCCAGGGAGCTCATTAAAGATAATAAAACTAGTTGCTCTGATTTTTTTTTAAAGGAAATATTCTTTAACCACTTCCTTGCATTTCCATCCTTAAAATTGTCTCTAACTTGACCTTTCCTGAATAGCCAATTCTCATGTAACTTCCTTTCCCCTTCTATAGCATGAAGTATTTTACTGAGATGATTTTTCCCAGTACAAATATTTGCATTTTAAGGAATTGGGAGATGTTAAATCACTGTACTGCCCCGCTCTTTTTCCACATCCTATGATTCACTTGAGATTCCAGATTCGTGGTGTTTTTGCTTTCATATTTCCATGCCATGAGGACTGGAATATGGTGAAGCTTTGCAGTGAAAGTTAGAAGCTCTGAATATTACTGGGTAACTTTGGCCAACGACCTTTACATTTCTTATTAGTAAGAGGTATGTATGATGACTAGTAATCAACTGATCCATACATTTGTTTGGGTTTGACTACTAAAGTCAAAGCAGTAATTAATTACTAGTAGTTCATGAATAAAAGAATTACAAAGGAAGGGTTACTTGGATTAAAGAAAAGGAAGAACATTTTTTTCAAACATTATCACATTCTTGGTTTTAAATGACTAGCAACCTTCCTACTGAGGAGTGTAAAGTATTTTTTCAAAAGGTGCTAACATAATTATAGTGACATAATTTTAGCAGTCTCCTAAGTAGGTAAAATAATATCATAATTTTATTTATTTTATTTGTCCAAAACAAAAGTTTTTTATGACACCTCGATTCTCTCACTCCCTTGCCGACCAAATTTCAGTTCTACATTAGGCATAAAAATTCCTGCATTTCATATCTCGACAGTGTCTATACTGTTATGTATTTCTTTTATTTTTGAACTGTTATATATTTCTTATATGCCTTTGACACTCATTCTAATCCTTCCTTATATACATTGTTATTATTCTCTAGAGTTTTAAATGCCTTCCATCTTCTAAATTGAATTTTAGTTTGCTGGAAAAAAAAAAGAATTGCATAGTCTATTTACTCCCAAAGTTGTATCTATTATCACAGAATAAATCTTAATAAATAAATCATGACAACTTGCTCCACAGTTCCTTGGCATTAGATTATATAAAAATAATTGCTGGGGCAATTAACATTAGTCTATGTAAATAAATAAGAAACAGTTCATTTTGATCAGTTTCTCAAAATTATATATTATTTCCTTCAAACACGAACTTTGTCTCAATAAGCATAACATCCAGTATAACCCACTGTAGTAGTAAAGCATCTTTTAGTTATGGGGAAGGAGGGAGTGACTAAAGTTTTGCAATCATAATATTTTACATTTTATAGCATTTTATATTTTTCACAGCTATTTTTATGTGCCTTGCGGAGTAGACACAAAATGTACTTTAATATAACAGCACACTATTTGAAATGAATATTAGGTTTTACTGGAAATACTTTGAAAGACAGTATAGAATGATGGAAGTATTAGAATCAAAGTGCTTGGGTTTGACCCCAGCCCCACTCCTTGCAAGCTGTAAGCTTTGTTAAGTTTCTTACCCTCTCTATATCTCATTTTCCTCATCTATAAAATGGACATGGTTATAACAATTGGCGGTGATAATTAAATGAACACATATAAAGCACTCAGAATCATGCCTAGAACTTAATTAGCACTGAACAAATGTCTACTTTTATTACCATTTGCAAAAATATTTCAATGTGTTATGATTTCTAGCTGAATTCATATTTATTACCATAAAATTTACATTTAAAAATGGATCAGCTGTAGTTGATAAGTTTATTTCTCTAACTACAGTGTGAGAAACATGGGTATAACCACAGTGTCTTAAATTTTTGTACAAACTATCCCTTAGCAGGTACTTTTTATTATGTGCTCAACTTTTTCTTATGTGCTCAACTGATGCTTGAATATTGTCCGTTAACTGAATAATGAACTTTCTATTGCTGGATAAATATTTATTGGAACGTGTTCAGATTTGGTCTTTTTAAATTTGTTCTGCTTTCTTCAACTGTCCTGGGCAAGTTTCCTTTTTTTTGTCAATTGAAACATGTATAGAAGTAAATATATATATATACCATCAAAAATATTTTAGAGAAGTTATGAAATCTCTCCAATGCTATTCCATTCCTCCTATAAGCATCCTTATAATCCCATTCTCCAGAGGTTTGCCAAATATCCTCTTTGTTTTTTTATATACTATATAAACATAATGACATGCCTATTATGTGTGTACACACACACACACACACACACACATATAGTGAACATCCCTACATCTACTACTAAGGTTCAGAAGAAGAAAGTTGTCAAATACACTGGAAACCCTATCCATTCTTTTTTTTAATGGCTGCAATGATTTAAGACTATACCTTTATTTATTTACTTATCAGTAGATATTTAAGTTGTTCCTATGGAGCGCCTGGGTGGGGGGGGCCGATGGCTCAGAGCCTGGAGCCTGCTTCCGATTCTGTGTCTCCCTGTCTCTCTGCCTCTCCCCTGTTCATGCTCTGTCTCTCTCTGTCTCAAAAATAAATAAACGTTAAAAAAAATTAAAAAAAAAATAAGTTGTTCCTAGATTTTTGCTGTTACTAATAATGCTGTAACAACCATTTCTATTTTATTTTTATATTAGCATATAACCATTGTCTATAGGATGGATTCCTAGAAATAGGATTACTCGGTAATAGAACATATACTTTTCAGACTTTGATAGGGAAAACTACATTATCCTCCAAAAGTTTATGCAAATTTATATTTCCACCAACAATATAATAGTTCATTTCTACACCCCATACCTATCCAACAGTTGCTGATATCAATCTTTTAAATTTTTCTAATTTGATTAGAAAAAATATATTTATTTTAACTTAAATTTTTAACCGGTGAAGTTCAGTATCTGTTCGTATCTTTACTATGTATTTGTACTTCTTTGGTGAATTATCTCTTCATACCCAGAACCCATTATTCTATTGATTTATGTTTTTTTGTTGCTTTGTAGGAATTCTTTATAAAATATATATAAATTTTTTGTCTGTTATGTGTCATAAGGATTTTCTTTAGGGTATGATTTGAAAGTTTCTTATGCATCATTGAATACATGAAGGCATAGGTGCCTGAAGTTAAAGAATGAATATTTAATAAACCATTTTTTCACACTTCCATAGTATTTTAACTTCTCACAGCAAAGGTTATTTAAGAAACATGGATTACTGGATCTAAAATTGTGTTTGTTGGGGCACTTGGGTGGTTCAGTTGGTTAAGCAGCTGACTTGATTTCAGCTCAAGTCATGATCTCAGGGTTCCTGAATTCAAGCCCCACATTGGGTTCTGTTCTGACCGTGTGGAGCCTGCTTGGGATTTTCCCTGCCCCTCTCTCTCTGCCCCTCCCCTGCTTGTGTTCTCATCCTCTCAGAATAAATAAATAGAACTTAAAAAAATAAAAAATAAAATTGTATTTGTCATTTTTGTTTTCATTCCTCGATATGCACCTATACATTAAGTTATTTGCACTTAATTCTTTCCATTCTCATGGATAGAGGGTACTGCACTGCTACAAACCCCATTTTAGAGTTATATATCTAGTTTTCCAAAGCGGCAACCTATTACAACACCAAATAAATCACTATATGGAAACTATGTATTCCTCAGTAAAAGGACAATTACATTTGTTTAAAGAGTCAAGACTTCAAATCATTTTTCTTAAGTATTCTTATATGTACCTCTAACCATCTCTTATATGTATGTTCTGTTTCTAGAATTTTTTTTGTTAAGAAAGAAACTTTAGATATGATAGAAGATGATAGCCCTAGAGGGGCGCCTGGGTGGCTCAGTCGGTTAGGTGTCCAACTTCAGCTCAGGTCATGATCTCACAGTTTGTGGGTTCGAGCCCCACATTGGGCTCTGTGCTGACAGCTCAGAGCCTGGAGCCTGCTTCAGATTCTGTGTCTCCCTCTCTCTCTTCCCCTCCCCTACTCATGCTCTGTCTCTCTCTCTCTCTCTCTCTCTCTCTTTCAAAAATAAATAAACATTAAAAAAAATTTTTTAAAGACCCTAGAAAACCCGAAAATATATGTAAAAATAACTTCAACACTTTATATAGTACTAATATAAATGAATAATTGCTCTTATTAGAGAGGAAACTGCTTGACTCTATTCTTACAAAAAAAAAAAAAAACAGAAAAAGGACACACATGCACTTTTGTAAGAGGTATTCAATTAGAACCATAGATTTTTTTTTCCTTTTCCTTGTAAATCTATGGGTTATGTATCTTTTATTTTTTAATTGTTTTTAATGTTTATTTATTTTTGAGAGAGGGAGACACAGAGGGTGAGCAGGGGAGGGGCAGAGAGAAAGGGAAACACAGATCTTAAGCAGGCTTCAGGCTCTGAGCTGTCAGCACAGAGCCTGATGCCAGGCTCGAACCCATGAGCTGTAAGTTCATGACCTGAGCTGAAGTCGGATGCTTAACCCAGTGAGCCACCCAGGTGCCCAGGGTTATATATCTTTTAGAGACAGGGAATATATCTTATCAGTAGCCTATACATAGAGCAGATATTCTGTCACTTGAATTTTTAAAATTTAAGTTTTCCAACCTGATTAAAAATTCTTGTCTACTATCTATAGAAAGAAAAAGAATAACATATTTTGAGAAATAGGAAAGTCTAATCCATAATTTCTTAAGACTATCATGTGCTTTATGGTAATTTATTTTTAAATGTTTTCATATATGTAATGTGATTTTAACATCTTTAATATGTTAGAAAATAAATGTACTCTCTATTTCTTCATCCTCTGCTAATTGTGTTCTGGTTGTTGTTTAGTTCATATGCATGAAACAACTAAACTCTGGCAAGAGTTTTTAGCCGGGCTCAGCTTGTAATAAGCCAAAAGATTTTGAAAGAAGATGGGCATTCTTTAGCTTCCAAAATGTTGACTCTGGATTCAGCAGCCACCAAGTAATAATAGACTACCCACTGACTTAAAGGTCAGAATCATAGAGTGATTAGAACATCATGATTATGTGAAGAAAAAAACATCGCATCATCTCGTGCCAAGTTTGGATTGGATTGTGTTCTCTGACCTACTTTCCTTAGACTGGTTTGGTCTGTATGGACAGAACATGTACCAGAATTCTCTGAAGACTATTAGTTATTATTTAAAATATGAAGATTTTAAAGAAGTCATATATTAATGATTCTTACCTTCCCAGCAATATTATTCATGTGGTTAATTTGTCAACACCTAGGTGATATAAAGAACCTAACAGTGTTCAAAAACAAAGACAAGCAATATTACTGGAAGCCTTGATATAAGCTAATATGAGAAACTTAATTGACATTTATACAGGTTATACAGGTCATTATTTTGTTTATAAAATATATATATACATTTTAAAATAACTTTATTATACATAATGTACATACATAAAATTTATCCTTTTAGCATGTACAGTTTAGTGGTTTTTAGTATATTCACAGAGGTTGTACAATCTCTCACAGCAAAGGTTATTTAAGGAACGTGGATTACTGAATCTACAATTGTATTTTTGGGGGCCAATATCACCAATATTTAATCTCAAAACACTATCATTACCCCAGAAAAAAACCCCATCCTATTATCAGTCACTCCCCTAAGCTGGTTCTTTGGGATAAGCTTCTGACTAGACTGACCAAGAAAGAAAAAGACAGAAGACACAAATAACAAATGCAGTTTTCTAAATAGATAAAAAGAGAATGTTACTAATGTTATTAAACACCTTCATCAATAAATTTTAAAAAGTTGTTGCAATGAACAAATTCTTAGGAAAACACAATTTACCAAAAGTAAAGAAAGAGAATAGAAAACTTTGAGTAGTCATAACTCTTACAGAAAATGAATCCATATTGGGGCACTTGGGTGGCTCAATCGGCTGTGTCCAACTCCTGATTTCAGCTCAGGTCATGATCTCACGGTTCGTGAGTTTGAGCTGTCATCTCAGAGCTTGCTTGGGATTCTCTCTCTTTCCCTCTCTCTCTGACCCTCCCCCCATTCTCTCTCTCTCAAAAATAAATAAAAATAAACTTAAAAGTAAAGACAATGAATCCATATTCAAAATCCTTTCCACAAAGAAAAGTTCAGGTCCAGATAACTTTACCAATGGATTCTATCAAAAATTAAAGGAAGAGATGGATCTGTTCCAACATAAACTGTTTCAAAGAATAGAGAGTGACCTACTTGTTTTATGAGGCCAACATAACTGTTACCAAAATTTAATGGTATTATGAAAAATGAAAATTATGAGGAAGGAAGAAAAATTATGAGAGTAAACTTTATTATCTCAATAGATGCAGAAAAGCCATTTGATAAAATTTATCATCTTTTTATGGTAAAAAAAAATTAGCTTACTAAGCATAGAAAGGAACTTCATTAATATGATAAGGATCTCTACAAAGAAACAATTAGCAATTATACATAATGGAGATTCACCAAAAGCTTTATCTTTGAGATCTGGAATAAGGCAAGGATGATCACTATCACCCCTTATATTCAGCCTTGTTCTGGAGGTCTGAGCAGGTGCATTAAAGGAAAATAAAAGTATGCAGATTAGAGAGGAATTAGTAAAATTTCCATTATTTGTATATAGTTGTGTTGAGTGATACTTCAAAAGCATCTACAGATAAATGATTGAAAATAACAAGTCTGATGAGTAAAAAATCAGTATTAGGCAACTACCAATCTGAGATCTCTACATGGGTATCTTGGAGTCATCTCGCTGTTAACAGGGCCCACACCCTTGATTTTTTTTTTTCTCTAAAATGTGTCTCATCTCCCTTCTAATGCCCTTATTTCTGTCAATGGCAACACCATTTACCTAGTTACCCAAGCCAGAATTAAAGGTAAGAATGCTTCTAGCCTTTGTAGAAATCAGAAAAGGGCACTTTTGGCACATGCATGTAGCCCATGGCGGGACAGGGCTTTGTGAGCTCAGTGTGTGATAGATTTCAGCTCTATGTGCCCTTGTCACCTTGGTACTCTTACACAGTGAACATCCCTCACAACTGTATGTGGCAGCCCTCTTCTGATCTTCCCCCATTTTCCAAACTCAATTCGTGAATACTGTCAAGTCTATCTCCAAAATATATCATGAGCCATTCTCTTCTCTTCTTCTCTGCTCCTTCCACCTCAGTCTGGGCCATCATCATCTCCCACCCTGACTACTGTACAATACCCTCCTGGCTGGTCATTCTGTTTCCACTCTTGTTCCCCTCCAATCTATTCTCCACATAGCAGCTAAAGGGATCATCTTAAAACATAAATCCAGTAACATCAGTCTCCTGCTTCAGTTCTTCAATGGCTTTCCATGTCACTCAGAAAAAAACAACAAGAATTAAAAACCCCAAACTCTTTACTATGAACTGCAAGGCCCTGTGTGATCTGCCCCTGTCTGTGTTTTCAGCCTCATCTTGTGCCACTGTCTCTGTCCATTCTGCTCCGGCCACTGTAATCTTACTTCAGTTTAATTAACTTGCCAAAGTTCTCAAGTACCGCAGGCTTTTGCACCCGCTGGTCCCCCTTTTTGAACAGTAAAAATTACTACAATTTCTTTTGCTGTTTCTATGTGCCAGGCACTGTTGTAAGAGCCCTCTGTATAATACACACATCTAGTCCTCACGACAATAGTATGGAATAGGTACTACCGTGCTCCACATTTTACAGATGAGCAAACAAAGACACAGAAAGTTTAATTTTTTTTAACGTTTATTTATTTTCTTGAGACAGAGAGAGAGAGACAGAGCATGAACGGGGGAGGGTCAGAGAGACAGGGAGACACAGAATCTGAAACAGGCTCCAGGCTCTGAGCTGTCAGCCAGAGCCCAATGCAGAGCTCGAACCCACAGACCGCAAGATCATGACCTGAGCCGAAGTCGGACGCTTAACTGACTGAGCCACCCAGGCGCCCTCAAAGACACAGAAAGTTTAAATAAATTGCCCAAAGTGCCACTTTGTAAATGATGAAACCAGGATGCACTTCTCCACACTTTTTATGGCAGCCTCTTCTTATCTTCTGGGCGTAAGCATATGTCCCATCCTTGGGGAGGCCTTCCCCGGCCCCTGTGTTGGAGATGGTCTCACTGTTGGTCACAATCTCAGCTCCTGGTCTGTGTGCTTCATAGTGTGTACTACGACTTGCTGTTATTATTTTTATCTGTTTTTGCCCCATTTCTCTCATGAGAACAGAAGGAACTCACTATACAAGCATCAATATGCTAAATGTTATAAAATACAAAGTGGTGAAAGAGCATACTTGTTCAACATCTAGTACATTGCTTTGTGTGCAATAACCACTTGACAAATGTTACCAAATTAATAAGAACAATATACCTTTCCTAGTCAGACACTTACCTGCACAAAATAAGTCTTCTACAATTTAAAACCAAATGAAAATAAAAATTGCTAAAATTTCTCCTCAATCAACTTTTACTAGAAAAACCCTACTTATGTTCAACTTACTGTAAGGACCATATAACCACAGAGACAGGAAGGAATGTGTGTAGCCATGAATGGATGATAGGCCAATAAAGTTGTTTTTTGTTTTTTGGTTTTTTTTTTTTCAAAAGAACTCACTGTTGAGATCTTTTCTGATTCTGGGCTACATGCAATGCCTTTGATAGTAATTATTACTTTATTTTAGCTAGAGATTTAATTAGGAAATAAATATCCAGTATTTCTTTTCAGCCAAATGCCTTAATTTATTCTAATGTTCTGCCAGGTTTCTTATCAAGAGTAGCAGAAACTGATTGGCTAATTGAAGCAAACAGAATTTCTTGAGAGGATGTCAGGTTCACAACACCAACAGGAGACTGGAACACAGGACGCTTGGAAATAGACAGGAGCTAAAAGGTCACTAGAGTCAAAAAGCCAGATGCAACCCCACAGTGACTGCTTCCTCAATGGATGACCTACACGAGGTGCCACCAGCACCCTGCCACTGTCCCCTATCCTGGCATTGCCCATAAAATACAAAATCCTGGGAGAAAGTGCCTGATTAGCCTAGCTCATGTGATAGGCTGCCCGAGTCTTCTCACATTAACACAATACACAGTTAATTCCCCGGAAGGAAACTGGAGATACGTAATACTGGGAGGCCAAAACCAAAAATGTCTTTTACATAAGTTGTGCAAGGAAAAGCAGAAATAATGTGTTTTCACATTTTCTTCTTTTTAGAATTTTGTTAAAGGCACAGATTTTATGCACACGCAGAGATCTGAACATTAGAAGGGACTTCACTCTTCCTCTAGCCTGACACTCCTATTTGATTTAGGCATTAAACAAAAAAAATCATATTCTCACCGAAGAGTGAAATATGTAATGAACATTCATGAATAAGTCATGTGTGACATGGGCTTATCAGAATTAAAAGTCAAGAAGGCATCCACCATCTTGACAGAAGTGAAGAGGGATGTTTAATTTGGGTCATGACCCAACCATATTTTCACCTACCTATTGGCCTCTTCCTATGGTTTGCCATGTCTGTGAGTTTAATTTTGGACATACTAACTCAAGCTCAGAATGTCCCAAACCAAACTCATCTCTTCCACACCTGCCACTTCTCTTGTTTTTCCAGTCTTGATAGGCCCACCCCATCCAATCTAGCCACCAGCTCCAAAAACCCAGGGCTCATCCATGACTATCCCACACTTCACCACGCACATGCCATCATATCACCAAACTCTCAGTTATCCCTACAGATTGCTTTTCATGCGTATGACTTGCTCTCCATCCCCCCTCGCCAGCATCTTGGCTCAAATTCATGACATCTGTACTTCTTACCACCTAACTTTTCTTCCAGTTTTGGTTAATTTTAGTAGGTACCGTAGGACATGCAGTTTAGTTCACTGGGTACAATTCCAGCCATATATCTTACCACTTCTTCCCATCTTGTGAATGACTGGAATTCTGAATATATCCTACTCTTTCATGTACCTCAAATTTTAATGTGCTGGTTTTCAATTGGTTAATCTTTCTACCTGCGTGGGTCATTCTTGTCCTCCTAGTATGCCTGCTAAACTTCTACTCCAGCCTTTCGGATTCTGTTTTATCAAATTTTTCCTGAAGACTTTCCCATCCCAACTCTACCACTCTCAAGTGGACTTGGGCATTTCCTCTGAGCTTCCATAGCACTTGTCCATTTTCCCCTAGACTGTTTGCCTACTCTCCTTATTTGTCCGTGTGTCTGTTTTCCTTTTTGAACTGAGAGCTCCTTGAGTGCAGGGACTGTGGCACATTCATGGTTGTGTTTTCTCACTCACTGCATTCATTTAGCGCCTGCTACACCACGGGCAACAAAATGAACAAAATGGTAACACATGAAGCATGCTTCACTGAATGAAACCCACAGATGAGGATGAGACTGTAGGAAACTCCAGAAACCAAGCTGAGAGGGGTCAGTGCGTCCTCACCCTGTCATGCCTATTACCCCAGCTCCACAGTGGCACCCAAAGGGAAGGAACTTCAGGAGAGCAGTCTTCATCACGTGCCAAGTGCTGGGACCCCCTTCTCTCTTGTTCTCACCAATTTTTGTTATCTTACTGCATTTGCCTAGAATACAAACTACTTGCAGCTCCCATTTCTAGCCCAGGACTTGCCTCAAAGACCTAACAACCGTTTTGGTCCATTCCATTGTAAATCTCCTTACACGGAGTTCATTCTATTTTCTCTTTGCTGTTCCAAGTGATGACACCCCTGCATCAGCCTTTGACCCGTGGACTGTGCCTCAGTGTTGGCCCTCATGGTCTGCATTGCTTTTGGGATCAAGCCTGAAGATAGAGAGGGATATCTTGGGCAAGGCTAAAATGAATATCAGCCTAATTTAAAGAAAAAAAAAAAAAGTAGAGCCATGGGAGAGAGTCCAGAGTCCAGACCTAACAGTTTTATCTGGAAATATCTGTTTGTCTTAACGCCCACTTTTCATGGCCTTGTGTCCATGTACAACACGTGTGCACTCATCCATATGTTCTTCTGTTCATTTATTTCTTTGGGCGCTTCCTGAGCTTCTAGTCTATGCTAGACTCTGGGATAAAAAGATTTTAGAACAAAGACATTTTCCCTGCTCTTCAGATTGCTCATAATCTGGAAGGAGAGAGTTCCATGAATGATAATTATAAAACATAAAATAAATGTGTCAAAATAAAGGGACAACTGACTGGCTCAGTTGGAAGACCATGCGACCTTGATTTAGGGGTTGTGAGTTCGAGCCCCACAATGGGAGTAGAGATTACTTAAAAGTAAATAAATAAAAATTAAAAAAAATAAATGTGTCAAAGTAAATATGCACAGGTCTAACAGTAACAGAGGAGAGAGTGTACAATCTTAAAGGTAATATCTGGTGCCTGACATAATCCCAAAATGTTAAATATTTCATGCAAGGCTTTGTATAACCCTGCTCCACTTTTCTAACCTTCTTTCTTTTGGTTTTATTATTTCTTTGTACAATTAAACTCTCTAAAGTCCAACCATATGTGACACTACCACAGAAGATGCTCATCGGGCATTTTAGATAGATTTTATCTTATTCTATTTTATTTTATTTTATTTTATTTTATTTTATTTTAATTCAAGGTTGTGAAGTAAGACTAATTTATTTGGGGGAGGAAATTTGATAGAATAGATTTGTCTTCAATATAGCCATCCTTCTACCAGCACTATGCATCACCCCAAATGATAAATAATCTTAGTTTCACAGATAATCTTAAAATCATGCATAGTTAAATTTAGGATGCATTTTTTTGCTTTCCTACTCTATTATCTTACCTAGGAGATATGCCCCATAGACTTTCCCTTTTTCAGGCTGTCAGCATTTAAAATTTAAAATTAACATGCATTTTCTAACCATATGCCAATGTTGATAAGTTTCTGATGGATGATGAGGAAGGAAACTGTCTGAGGACAAAAATTTGTCTTGCACAATCCCCAAACGAATATATGTTTAAATGGCTGTTTTCATTGTTCTCCTGTGTGTGTCTGTGCATGTGAAGTCAAGATATGAACAGCTTGCAGAAAAATAGTCCAACTCCTATATCAAAGAGGTCTATGATACATGTAATAGCAGTGTTCACAAGTGTATTTTCGAAACAGCCTTTGGGTGGAGTTCTATTACTGCCAACGGATTTAGTTGTTGTGGTTTATTCTAACACTTACTGTCACTTTGAACAATTAAGGTTGTTTGATCCAACGTTAGAAGACTGCATTTCATGAGAACCAAGACAACATCTCCTCTAGCTGTCTGGGCCAGCAGTGTGCGTCACACCACAGACAGCCTGCCCAGCCACTTCTTTCCGGTTCCTGTTTTTGTCTGAAAAATGGCAAAGTTGGGAATTAAAAATGAGTTGTAAAAGCCCCCAGCGTGATTCTTTGTAGTCAAATGTAAATGTAAATAAAAGCATACTAGGTTTGGAAATCAAATATGAAAGTGCATACAGTATTAATCCCTTTTTAAAGGAAATTTAAATATATCCAATGAAATAGCTCAGCTACTCCCTCTTCCTTTTGTGTTTTCAGCCTTTGTCAGAACACTGGTTCTTCAGCCTTAGATTACACAGATGCTGTAGTTTCCCTTTGCCTGATGCCCGTTCCCTGGTAACTAACTGCACTCTTCTTTACGAACTCATTTTAATCTCATGCTTCACCAAATGCAATCTGATCCTGCCCTCAAGAAATCGCTTCATCAAAACTGGCCAATCCCTAACCCCATTTGCCACTGTCAGGTCATTATTTTATCCGCCTTTTTTTTTTTTTTAATAATTATTTATTTTTGAGAGAGAGAGACTGAGTATGAGCAGGGGAGGGGCAGAGAGAGAGGGAGACACAGAATCCGAAGGAGGCTCCAGGCTCCAAGCTGTCAGCACAGAACCCGATGAAGGGCTCGAACCCAGGAACTGTGAGATCATGACCTGAGCTGAAGTTCCACACTTAACTGACAGAGCCACCCAGGCTCCACCTTTTTTTTTTGAAGTCTTCAACACCAACCACTTCTCCGGATCGTTAACCCTCAGATATCTTTCCATCCTCATCTTTCTTCTCTATCTGACTCTGAAATTGTATTTCTGCTTCGTGCCTGTCTCAGGTTCCTGTCTTTGTCCCTCTTTTCCTCCTTTTACATTCTCACTTGACAACCTTATTTTTTTTCTAGTTTTTTTCCTGCAGTTTCTTAACCCTGAAAAGAACTTGAAAAAAACAAAAAAAAGCAATGAATGTCTATTGTAACAATATAAAGAATACAGTAGACTATCCAGTAAAGGATTGATTAGCTGTCTCTCCTCCCATATATTTATTTTGTATGTATATATGTATGTGTTTATATTTACACATGTATGTATATAGTAATATATTTATATATACATATTTATATATGTATATATTTTGTTACAAAAGTGGAATCATATTACATATTCTACAATTTGTATTTTTTCTTTATAACATACCATGGATATCTTTTCTAATTGATGCAAATGGAGCTATTGAATCTTTTAAAGGACTTCATAGTATTCTGTCATATGGAAGTACCATACTTCTAAACTTCTTATGGACATATTCACATGATTATCCCACCAGCTAATCAAAATCAACCATCAAAAACCCAACATTATAGTTTGCATTTTAAACCATTGCATATCTGTAGCCTGTATTCCATATCTTGGTTAATAATATCACCATCTGTTCATGTGTGAAATGTGAATGCTAGCACTAACATTTCTCCAAAGTTGTGGATGTGAATTTTACTCTCTATTAGAAACTTGCCCCTGGGTATGATGCCACAGATGCCTCAGGCTCTCCTACCCCAGACCAAATCTTCATTGGGTAGTACAACTCTCAACTTGAGTAATTCAGTCAAAATGCCTAGGAGTTGGCTTTTTCACTTCCCATGTCACTGAGCTTGTCCAGTTTTATCACCGAATATCTCTTGATTTTATTCTATCTAGTCTTTCTCTATTATCATTGTCTTAGTAGGATTTCCTTCTCTCTCATTTGACCCTTGCAACAGTGTCTTTACTATTACCATTCTCTTCTCACTCCCACTCTCCTCCCCTGTGACCCATCCATTTGCCAAGCTTTCATTAACCTGCTTCTCATCTAAAGGGTAGATAGAGGGGTGCCCAGATGGTTCAGTTGGTGTGTGTCCAACTCTTGATTTCTGCTCAGGTCATGTTCTCAGAGTCATGAGACAGAGCTGCACGTTGGGGCTCTCTCTCTCTCTCTCTCTCTCTCTCTCTCTCTCCTCTATACTTGCACATGCACTCTCTCTCTCTCTAAAATAATAAAAAATAAAAAAAAATAAAGGGTAGATAGATCTGTCCATAACTATGCAGCTCGAAGATCTTCACTAACTCCCATCCACACACAGAATAAAGTTCACACTCTTTAGCTTGCAATGCAAAACCTTCCTATCCCCTACCTAGCTTTCTGATCTCATTCTTATTTCCCAGCTGTGTCTTGCAATTCATGCTTTTGCAATTCCAAACTACTTACACACATACACACACACACACACACACACACACACACACAATAAGGTTTTTAAGACCTCCACATACTTACAAATGTTAATTCCTCTCTGTGAGATGGCTTCCTGCACCCCCTTACCTTAAAAACTCCTATTTATTCTTCAAAGTCGTACTCCACCATCTTTGCTCAATGGAGTCTTCCCTAATTCTCCCTAGGCAAAATAAATTCCTTCTTTCTTTACTATTTGTGAACTTTCCACTCATATTATTGCATCTATATGTATATACACACATATTTATTGCATATTATATTATTATCTGTTTCCTTCACTGTCACCCCTAGACTTATTTTCTACCCTAGTTCTTTGATAGTAAAGACCAGGTATTAACTCATATTTGTATATTTAACATCTGCCACACTTCTGGCATATAATAAGTGCTCAGTAAATTTTTATTGGGGTAAATTGAGTAATGACTTCATTCCTTTGTCTCCCTGAGCGTCTATATCCAACCATCTCTTTACAATGCCACCTCCTCAATTTTAGTGCCTCTCTTTCATTTCATTCCCTCCACCGTTAGCATAGACAAGAGCTGGTTCCCTTTCATCTATGCACTCAACTGCACTTGCTAAATACGTGTAGTTCAGGGAATATAAAGTGATGGAAAACATGGTGTCTGGCTGGAGAAGCCTGTGACCACTCTCTGTGGAACAGACACACCGACCAATCACTGAAATAACTTTGTGGCCCATAATTTTCTCCCAATCGAATGTCCCTTTTACAGTACCCTCAGGCTATTCCTCATAGCTCTGCTCATTACTTTGGAACTCAAAACCCTGTGGCTTTCTATTTATTGAGAATAAAGATTCACCATTTAGGCTGGCATTCAGGAGTCTGCCTTTTACATCCTGCTCCCCCTCTCTCCTTTCCTCCACTACTTCTTGATCTTACCCATTCTTCAAAGATGAATTCAAATATCTTTTCCATGAAACCTTCCAGGATCCTTCTAGAAATAATTAGCATGTCACTTCTTTTGTTACATTAATGTGCATCCTTCTTTGTGTTATAATTATTTATGTCTACATCTATCTCCATTAATAGAGTGGGGCAGCAATAAGATTGGGGCACTTTTTTTCTTTTTTGGCTTCACAAAATCAATACTTACAGAAATATACTAGGCTTTTAAATTTGAAGCTTATTTCTTTTTTTTTTTTTTTTTTTTTTTTTTTTTTTTTTTTTTT